>NC_134400.1:154466842-154654197 GCF_050003625.1 Haematobia irritans | reverse complement strand
ACCAAATCATGGACCGATGCTCAAAATTTCTGGGACACCTCTTTATGGTTCTAAAATACCTCTAGATTTCCAATTTCAAATAAATTGGATAAAAACTGCGGATTCTAGAAGCCCAAGTATTATAATCGGGAGATCGGTCTATATGGAGACTATACCAAAACATGGGCCGATACTCAAAATTTTTGGCACGCCTCTTTATGGTCCGAAAATACCTCTAGATTTCCAATTTCAGATAAATTGGATAAAAACTGCGGATTCTAGAAGTCCAAGAAGTATAATCGGGAGATCGGTCTATATGGGGGCTATACCAAAATATGAAGCGATACTCATCATTTTTGGCACAACTGTTCGTAAAATAAATATATATATAAAAAAAATATATATATAAAAAAAAATATATATATATATATATATATATATATATATATATATATATATATATATATATATATATATATATATATATATATATATATATATATATATATATATATATATATATATATATATATATATATATATATATATATATATATATATATATATATATATATAAATATATATATATATATATATATATATATATATATATATATATATATATATATAATATATATATATATATATATATATATATATATATATATATATATATATATATATATATATATATATATATATATATATATATATATATATTTTTTTTTTTTTTTATATATATTTATTTTACGAGCAGTTGTGCCAAAAATGATGAGTATCGCTTCATATTTTGGTATAGCCCCCATATAGACCGATCTCCCGATTATACTTCTTGGACTTCTAGAATCCGCAGTTTTTATCCAATTTATCTGAAATTGGAAATCTAGAGGTATTTTCGGACCATAAAGAGGCGTGCCAAAAATTTTGAGTATCGGCCCATGTTTTGGTATAGTCTCCATATAGACCGATCTCCCGATTATAATACTTGGGCTTCTAGAATCCGCAGTTTTTATCCAATTTATTTGAAATTGGAAATCTAGAGGTATTTTAGAACCATAAAGAGGTGTCCCAGAAATTTTGAGCATCGGTCCATGATTTGGTATGGTCCCCATATAAACCGAACTCCCGATTTGGGATCTTGGTCTTACAGAAACCGTAGTTTTTTATCCAATTTGCCTGGAATTGGAAACCTAAAGGTATTTTAGGACTATAAACAGGTGTGCCGAAAATGGTGAGTATCGGTCCATGATTTGGTATAGCCCCCATATAAACCGACCTCCCGATTTGGGGTCTTGGGCTTCTAGAATCCGAAGTTTGTATCCATTTTGCCTGAAATTAGAAATCTAGAGGTATTTTCGGACCATAAAGAGATGTGCCGAAAACTGTGTGTATCGTTCCATGTTTTAGTATAGTCCCCATAAGAACGATCTCCCGATTTAACTCCTTGGGTTTCTAGAAACCATAGTGTTTATCCGATTTGCCTGAAATTGTAAATATTTTGGTATTTTAGGCGGTTTATATGGGGACTATATCAAAATCTGGACTGATATAGCCCATCTTCGAACTTGACCTGCCTGCAGACAAAAGACGAGTTTGTGCAAAATTTCAACACGATTGCTTCATTATTGAATACTGTAGCGCGATTACTACAGACAGGCGGACGGACATATCGTCTTAGAATTTTTCCCTGATCAAGAATATATATACTTTATATAGACTTATATATATTCCAGACATATAATTTTTACACCGAAGCATAGGAAAAACAGTTTTCTGGTTCGTGTGTATGTAAAGGGTGATTCTTTTGAGGTTAGGATTTTCATGCATTAGTATTTGACAGATCACGTGGGATTTCAGACATGGTGTCAAAGAGAAAGATGCTCAGTATGCTTTGACATTTCATCATGAATAGACTTACTAACGAGCAACGCTTGCAAATCATTGAATTTTATTACCAAAATCAGTGGCAGAAAATCCGCTTTTTTATCGACAAATTTTGTTCAGCGATGAGGCTCATTTCTGGTTGAATGGCTACGTAAATAAGCAAAATTGCCGCATTTGGAGAGAAGAGCAACCAGAAGCCGTTCAAGAACTGCCCATGCATCCCGAAAAATGCACTGTTTGGTGTGGTTTGTACGCTGGTGGAATCATTGGACCGTATTTTTTCAAAGATGCTGTTGGACGCAACGTTACGGTGAATGGCGATCGCTATCGTTCGATGCTAACAAACTTTTTGTTGCCAAAAATGGAAGAACTGAACTTGGTTGACATGTGGTTTCAACAAGATGGCGCTACATGCCACACAGCTCGCGATTCTATGGCCATTTTGAGGGAAAACTTCGGAGAACAATTCATCTCAAGAAATGGACCGGTAAGTTGGCCACCAAGATCATGCGATTTGACGCCTTTAGACTATTTTTTGTGGGGCTACGTCAAGTCTAAAGTCTACAGAAATAAGCCAGCAACTATTCCAGCTTTGGAAGACAACATTTCCGAAGAAATTCGGGCTATTCCGGCCGAAATGCTCGAAAAAGTTGCCCAAAATTGGACTTTCCGAATGGACCACCTAAGACGCAGCCGCGGTCAACATTTAAATGAAATTATCTTCAAAAAGTAAATGTCATGGACCAATCTAACGTTTCAAATAAAGAACCGATGAGATTTTGCAAATTTTATGCGTTTTTTTTTTTAAAAAGTTATCAAGCTCTTAACAAATCACCCTTTACATGAACTATGCATGGGTATAAAAGTGAATAATCGTAACATAAATTCAAAGTAAACTACAGAAGAAAAAATTTTGCGTATGATTCCAAAAATAAGACGTTAAATAGGCTCTGGATTTGCGCAATTGAATTTTTACTTTACTTTTAGTAATTTCATAATTGGTATTTAAAAACTTACAAAGTCACTACATATAGCTTATTTTAACAAACCAAAAAAAAAAGTGAAGAAATGAAAATGGAATTCTTTTTCGAAGCTATTCATTTCTCCCACAGAACAGTTTATTTTTTTTCCAGTGTATGAATGACAAAGTATTTACCAGGTTTGATTGATATTAGAGCAATTAGCATATTCGAATATTATACTTTTTCTCCATATAGTATATCTATTTTTTTCAAACTTATTCCACGAACAGTATACGCTTACTCATAAAACACCAAATTTCTGTTTAAAATCGAGTAATTTGATAAATTGCCAAAATATATAAATTATTTCGAACAGCTTGCAAAATTGAAGCTCTTTATTAGATTCGCGCTATTGCATTCAAAGTTTTGCTGATTTGATTTTTCGTAATAGAACTTTGTAAAATATCTCTAAAATCATAATTTGCATTTATTAGAAACATTAAAGAAGGATAGATTTCGAAAGTTTATTGCACTGAAATCTCATCACTTTTCATACCCAAATACAAACCCCTTCAACACTTACCCCCATTTTCATGAAGCTCCGTTAGTGCTACGTTAGCTAACGAACTTTTAAACCGAACTAGAGACATATCTGTCATCTTGTCTATGTATTCCATATGCCTGTTAGGAGCTTAACTGCTGGAAATTTTTCAGTTAAAGTTAACTGAAGAGAAGATATTTGCAATTTACTTTCTGTTAACTGGCAGTTAAAGCCTAACGGAGCTACATGAAAATGGCCGTTAGTAGACAACAACTAGCTGAACATTTTCATCCTAACATTCCCCATTTTTACCAACGAAATGAAATATGTTGGAATGAGTGGTGGTTGTGTTATTCTGTAGTTCTCATTCCATCCACTATAAAAATGACTTCCGGTCGGAAAATTCCACTATTGCAGTGAAATTTTCCATGGCATTGTTAGCATACATGGATGGGAGAAGTGCCTGCAGTTAAAACTCTGACCTTGTTGCTTGCTGCCTCTGTAGAAGCAACAGTAATCAATGGTGCGATGTTGCACTAAGCCCTTCAAAAGGCACCTCAGCGTCTCTCCTACACTCATATGGGAATGAGTAAAAACAAAGCACAAAAGAAAATAAATGTTTACATGTACACTTATTGGGTTATAAAATTTCGCCCATAATTTACCAGATCCTTCTACTCTCAAACGAAAAATAGTATACACTCTCCGTAGACAAACAATTTAACAGCGCTTGAAGATTCCAAGTATATTTGAACTAATTTGTTGTCATAACTTCCTGGCTAGAGTCATCAAAAAACGGGATGTTTTGAAAGACGAGTTTTCTCGGTTTTAAAAAACCGGAATACGTTGTATCTATTTAGAAGTGTTTTCATTGACAAAAACTACGGTTTCTGTAAGACCAAGATCCCAAATCGGGAGTTCGGTTTATATGGGGACCATACCAAATCATGGACCGATGCTCAAAATTTCTGGGACACCTCTTTATGGTTCTAAAATACCTCTAGATTTCCAATTTCAAATAAATTGGATAAAAACTGCGGATTCTAGAAGCCCAAGTATTATAATCGGGAGATCGGTCTATATGGGGACTATACCAAAACATGGGCCGATACTCAAAATTTTTGGCACGCCTCTTTATGGTCCGAAAATACCTCTAGATTTCCAATTTCAGATAAATTGGATAAAAACTGCGGATTCTAGAAGTCCAAGAAGTATAATCGGGAGATCGGTCTATATGGGGGCTATACCAAAATATGAAGCGATACTCATCATTTTTGGCACAACTGTTCGTAAAATAAATATATATAAAAAAAATATATATATAAAAAAAAAAAAAATATATATATATATATATATATATATATATATATATATATATATATATATATATATATATATATATATATATATATATATATATATATATATATATATATATATATATATATATATATATATATATATATATATATGTATTTATACAGGTACAGGGTTAGTCCCTGGTGTGTATGGACCAGTCACAGTTCTGGTCCAAGCGTACGGAATGGACCGGTCATTTGTTTCTCACCTTCAGTATATCTCTGCAAAAAGTTCCACTTTTGGAAAAAATATATGAAAAATGGAAAGAAATTTCGTTGAAATACAGTACACCGGTTAACCGATAGTCAAAACCCAGTTTTCGCGGTTAACCGAAAATGCCAATTCTCCCATTATCCGGTTTCGGTTTGTGTAACTGAATCCGGTCAATCGGTTAACCGGTGTCGGTTTTGGACAACCTAGTCTGGGACTCAAAGTTTTTTTATTATTTTGTAGTGCAGGCATAGTATACCTAAAAATGGCCCGATATAGCAATATATGCAATACCATCCGACATACTTCAATAACATCTACTTGTTCCAAATTTTAAGTCGTTCGGAAGTCAGCGTAATTTCAAACGGCGGACGGACATCGCTAGATAGATTTAAAATTTCACCACGACCCAGAATATATATACTTTATGGGGTCTGTATACAGAAGTTATATGCAGACACAAAGGACTCGTTGCATGAGTTGGGCGAGATATTAGGACATACTTTATGGCGACTCAGGGCCAGTTGAGATCGATTATGCCAAGTATAGAGGAGTGGAAATAGGGACGCATACATTTTGGAGACCTGAATATTTAAACGTATGATTCGAAAATAGATGAAGGCACTGGCAGTGGTATTTACTGTTAAGAGTTGGGGATTAGGGACTCATACAAAATGGATGATGGATGTAGCTTCTTTCAGGCGGAGGTATTTGCCATTGCGAAAGTTGCGGAACTACTGTTGATGAGGCCAATATTCAGGAGCGATATTAGCTTCTTCGTCGACAGTCATGCAGCAATAAAGTCCTTAGGAAATCCGAACATTACGTCGAAAGTAGTCTGCCGCTGTCGTAGAGAGCTTAGAGCTCTCACTGAACAGCATAATATCACTCTGTGCTTGGTACCTGAAAATTATGGAATAATGGGTAATGAGGAGATGGATGTGCTGGCTAAAGAAGGCGCAGGACGTAGAACATTGTTACAGATGTTTCCCCCGCTACCTTTATATACTTACAGGATCAATGTCAAATACAATGATTTATGGAAAGGATGTTGGGCTTCCTCTGCGAACTGCGAGCAAAGCAAACTTATATGGGACGCCAAGAGCCGTAAGAACTCTGATTTTCTGATGGCGAGACATACAGATGATTTGAGACCGCTGATAGGCATTATAACAGGACACAACACACTTGGAAAACACATGTTAAGGATTGGCTTAATTACTGACGGTATTTTAGATGGTGTTTGCAGCCAGAGGCAACGGAAGACTCCTACCATTTTGAGTGCCAATGTCCAGCATTATTCTTTAGAAGAAACAAGATACTTGACTCATTTTTCTTTCAGGATATAACGGATGAACGGAACTGCAATCTGAAATATATACATGCATTCATCAAGGCCTTGGCATGGAAGACCTAGAAAGCTCTTTCATTAGAAATGGAAACTCGAATGCGATTGATGAAGATGAAAGAAAACCATCTATGAGGTTTCATCCGCTATAACCTAACCGAACCTTATTGGGTCTTAGACCAATATTTTGATGTGTTGCAAACGGAATGACAAAGTTAATATACCCCAATCCACCAAATGGTGGAGGGTATAAATAAAACTGCAAGTTTGACTATAACAAATAAAATTGTAGGTTGTTGAGTAAACGTTCATGATTGCGTATCCACTTACATATTTTTATACCCTCCATTATAGGATGGGGGTATATTAACTTTGTCATTCCGTTTGTAACACATCGAAATATTGCTCTAAGACCCCATAAAGTATATATATATTCTGGGTCGTGGTGAAATACTGAGTCGATCTAAGCATGTCCGTCCGTCCGTCCGTCTGTTGAAATCACGCTAACTTCCGAACGAAACAAGCTATCGACTTGAAACTTGGCACAAGTAGTTGTTATCGATGTAGGTCGGATGGTATTGAAAATGGGCCATATCGGTCCACTTTTACGTATAGCCCCCATATAAAGGGACCCTCAGATTTGGCTTGTGGAGCCTCTAACAGAAGCATATTTCATCCGATCCAGCTGAAATTTGATATATGGTGTTGGTATATGGTCTCCAACAACCATGCAAAAATTGGTCCACATCGGTCCATAATTATATATAGACCCCATATAAACCGATCCCCAGATTTGGCTTGCGGAGCCTAAAAGAGAACTAAATTTCATCCGATCCGGCTGAAATTTGGTACATGGTGCTCGTATATGGTCTCTAACAACTATGCAAAAATTGGTTCACATCGGTCCATAATTATATATAGCCCCCATATAAACCGATCCCCAGATTTGGCTTGCGGAGCCTCTAAGAGAAGAAAATTTCATCCGATCCGGCTGAATTTGGGTACATGGTGTTGGTATATGGTCTCTAATGGCCATACAAAAATTGGTACACATCGGTCCATAATTATATATAGCTCCCATATAAACCGATCCCCAGATTTGGCTTGCGGAGCCTCAAAGAGAAGCAAATTTCATCCGATCCGGCGGAAATTTGGTACATGATGTTGGTATATGGTCTCTAATAACCATGCAAAAATTGGTCCACATCGGTCCATAATTATATATAGACCCCATATAAACCGATCTCCAGATTTGGCTTGCGAAGCCTCAAAGAGAAGCAAATTGCATCCGATCCGGCTGAAATTTGGTACATGGTATTGGTATATGGTATCTAACAACCGTGCAAAAATTGGTTCACATCGGTCTATAATTATATATAGCGCCCATATAAACCGATCCACAGATTTGGGTTGCGGAGCCTCAAATAGAAGCAAATTTCATCCGATCCGCCTGAAATTTGGTACATGATATTGGTATATGGTCTCTAACAACCATGCAAAAATTGGTCCACATCGGTTCATAATTATATATAGCCCCCATATAAACCGATCCCCAGATTTGGCTTGCGAAGTCTCCAAGAGAAGAAAATTTCATCCAAACCGGTTGTAATTTGGAACATGGTGTTAGTATATGATCTTTAACAACCGTGCCAGAATTGGTCCATGTTGGTCCATAATTATATATAGCCCCCATATAAAACGTTCCCCAGATTAGACCTACTTAGCCTCTTGAAGGAGCAAAATTCATCCAATCCCGTTGAAACTTATTACGTGGTGTTAATATATGGTATCTAACAACCATGCAAAAATTGGTCCATATCGGTTCATAATTTATATGGCCCCCATATAAACCGATTCCCAGATTTGACCTCCGGAGCCTCTTGAAGGAGCAAAATTCATCCGATCCGGTTGAAAGTTGGTACATTTCGCTAGTGTATGGCCGATAACAACCATGCCAAAATTGGTTCGTATCGATCTATATTATATATAGCCCCCAAATAAACCGATTCCCAATCACAGAAAAATTACGATTGCCACTGAAGTCAAAAATAATCTACCCAAATTTTATTGCCATAGAAAATTTTGTCAACATTTTATATTTCTATAGAAAATTTTGTCAAAATTTTATTTCTTTATGAAATTTTTTCAAAATATAATTTCTATACAAAATTTTGTTAAAAATTTATTTCTATAGATAATTTTGTTAAAATTTTATTTTAATAGAAAATGTTGTCAGAATTTTATTTCTTTAGAAAATTTTGTCAAAATGTTATTTCTATAGAATATTTATGAAGAATTTCATAGTTGGAGAGGAATATTTTGCAAAATCTTCCTAAACATCAAGAATTCTACCAATCTACCAAACAGTAAAAAATTTGCCATTTTTGGTAGACTCCTGTTCATAATTGTATATAGCCCCCATATAAAGCGACCCCCATATTTCAATTCTGGCTCTATAATTACCGCACAAAAGTTCATATCGGTTCGTAATTATTTCTTCCCTATATATAACGGTCAAGAACTGAATATTTACGTTATTAATCGACCTTTCTTTTATCTACTATATATCCTGCATGGACTAATTACAATTTAGAAGATGATGTTAAGAAGTTTTAAAATGCCTTGCCATCGGCCGCAACTCAAGTAATTTAATTGTGGATGACCGTCTTTATTAGAAGTTTCTGCACGGACGAAAAAAGACTGTTTTTCACATGTTTGGGTGTAAAAATTTTATGTTTGGAACTCAACATTTTAACACAATATTTTTAAGTGCAAGCATATAATGTTCATAAACTAGCATAATATGTTTGGGACATATAGGTTAGGTTAGGTTAGGTTAGGTTAGGTTATGTGGCAGCCCGATGTATCAGGCTCACTTAGACTATTCAGTCCATTGTGATACCACAGTGGTGAACTTCTCTCTTATCACTGAGTGATGCCCGATTCCATGTTAAGCTCAATGACAAGGGACCTCCTTTTTATAGCCGAGTCCGAACGGCATTCCACATTCCAGTGAAACCACTTAGAGAAGCTTTGAAACCCTCAGAAATGTCACCAGCATTACTGAGGTGGGATAATCCACCGCTGAAAAACTGTTTGGTGTTCGGTCGTAGCAGGAATCGAACCCACGACCTTGTGTATGCAAGGCGGGCATGCTAACCATTGCACAACGGTGTTAATATGTTAGAACATATTATGTTTGGGACATAAAATGTTTGTAAATATAGTATGCTTAGATGCAAGCATATATTAATTTGGAAATATCCTATAAACATATATGTGTTTAGAAAGAGAGACCTAGAGGGTATGCTGCAAGTGAAATAATGGAAGTAACCAATTGACGCCTAAAAAATATATCCACACAAAGAAAATTTGATTAAAATTTTTTACTACCAGTGTTTGCCCTAAGGTGAAACATAATATGTTTGAATAATACTTGTTTTTCTTTTAACTAAAATTTGTATATTTTAACCCGGGCTGTTCTAGCCTGACCATGTGGTCACATACCTTAGACCGTCACTAAATCTTCTCGTTTTGATAAATAGCTGACATTGACATTTCAAAATTCGAAAAAAATAATTACAGCACAATTCGGGTTCAAGAAATTTGTCATTAATAGGATGGGTAGTCGTTCATATTAGGGCAATATTTTTCAGTGAACCTATTAATAAAAATGCATATAAGATTCATCCTTGCCAAAGTATTTATTTGTTTGCACTGCCCCTATGGCTCTCATATAGTCGGTTCCGCCCGTCGCTACATTTTATGATTGTTTAAATGGAAATTGGAGTTAGTCCGTTTACTGAAACATTTTGAGCAGTATTTGTTCCCATTTGAAATGCTCGTTGTCAGCTTTTCGTTTTTGTTTTTTTCGGTTACCACTGCAAATTGCTAAATGGTGCAAATGGAGAATGGAAATAACAAATTGGAACATGACACCAATAAACGAATGGCAATATAAAGAGTAAGTGTTTGCGTCCCAACACCATTTCCATATAGTACAAACACGTTATAGACGAACGATTAAGTGGAAATTTTCACATTTAAAAGATCACCGCAGGTTTAAATTTTTCCACTGGTGAAATATTTTTTTCCTGGAGTTCTAAAAATTCCTATGGTTCATTTGTGCGACGGCTAAGAATCTTTAATGCTACAAAAGTGATTGTGCTGTGGTGCAATCGAAATATGTTGTCCCTTTTGTCATTGTAGCTTTACTAGGTTTCCCATTTAATGAAAGCTTATGTTGCAGAAAGGAGATTTAGTCAAAGGATATGAATGAGCTACCACGAGATGTAATGTGAGTTTCTTTGCTAATGAAAGAAAATAATTCTATATCATTAGCATGGGATGTCTTTTCTTGGTTTCTAGGGATTTTAGTGAGAGAATTATCACGCCTTTACTTTGTAACGACATAAATAATTGTTATTGCATTTAAGGTACCAATTGCATGGATTAGGTTGGACAGGATGTCTATGTGATATCTAAGCGTACCCTCCTACAACGAAAGAATTTTCTTCGATGTTTTTGCGAAATTTTTTTTATTAATTATTTTTTGTTCCGCACACAAAAAAGTGTCTCGTAAATTTAAGAAGATTTTTACAATAATTTATTACAAGAATTTTCCCGAATTTTAGTTCATTTTTCGTATCTTCAACGAAAATTAACTAGTCGAAAGGAAATTTTACAAATTTTAAGTAGCAATCGTTTAGTTCATGGCCTACAAAATACGACGGAAATTTCGTTAAAAATTTTCTTAACGGGTAGTTAAAAATTGTTTTGGCATACACACAAAAAAAATTTTCTGATTCAATCACAAAATTAATTGATCCAATTGATTTGTAATTGAAATGTCTTCAATCACAGAAATGATAGTATCAATTAAAAAATTAATTGAAGGTCAATTAAAAAGTTAATTGATCCAATTAAAAAATTAATTGATACTATTATTTTTGTGATTGATGTTTGTTTCAATTAAAAAAATTGTTGAATCAATTAATTTTTTAATTGAATATTTTTTAAAACTCAATTAAAATTTTAATTGGAAAATTTTTCGTGAACTTTTTTTGTGTGTACTATAAAACTACTTGTGAAATGTAAAGTACTTTCTAAATAATAAGTGCAATTTTCTATAAGATACTTTTGTATGAGAAAATATTTTTTTTTTACGAAAACTGAACTTGAAAGCGGATAGCAATTTCTTACTGGCAATTCCTATAGTTAATAATTGTTGGTACAAAATTACCCAATGAAATATTTTTAGTTCACATGCCATTAAATTTATAGACATTTTCGTCAAAAATGGTAGATAACATTTCATGAAGTTTTTGCAAATTTTAAGTTAAACGTTTCATCGTTCATAAACTGGTGTGCCTTTACGAATATTATTCTTAGAGTAAATTGTCAGCCGATGCGATGAACTAATGCATAGTACAGAGATCTTTAGCGACATAGTGGAATGTGATTAATGTAAAGATGATATTACTTGAGTTTTGTTGTGTATACATGTTGTTTTTATATTTGTTTATTTAGTGGTTTGTGTGTGTGTTTGTTATTCTTGTAAAAATATTTAACTTCAGAGGAACCACAGATGGATTCGGAAAAATTTATTTTCGGCGTATAATTTAATAGAGAATTGGTAAGTTTTATTTTAAAAATTTTGCTTTCTCTTAACTAAAACATTTACATTTGTATGACCTTTTTATCGCAAAAAACACTTTATTTTATTCTTTCTTTAATTAAATTTTTTGGAAACCAATTTAATATTTTTAATGTAAATAATAAATATTTAATTTCAGAATAACCCCAGTTATTGGAATAATTTTTATTACTCCTCTGCATATAATTTAATAGTGAATTGGTAAGATTTCTTTAATTTTCGTTTAACCCGAATATTTAGTTTTTTTTTTTATTTTATTATATATTTGATTAGATTTTTTTGAAAAAAATTTTATGTAAAAAAATATATTTAATTTCAGAGTAAACCCAAATGAATTTGGATAAATTTTTTTATTTCCCTCAGGGTATAATTTAATAGAGAATTGGTAAGTTTTCGAACGACTGAAATGCATAGAAATAGCTGATTTTTATACCCTGCGCCACACTGTGGAACAGGGTATTATAAGTTAGTGCATATGTTTGTAACACCCAGAAGGAGACGAGATAGACACATGGTGTCTTTGGCAAAAATGCTCAGGGTGGGCTCCTGAGTCGATATGGCGATGTCCGTCTGTCCGTGAACACATTTTTGTAATCAAAGTCTAGGTCGCAGTTTTAGTCCAATCGACTTCAAATTTGGCACAAGTATGTGTTTTGGCTCAGAATAGATCCCTATTGATTTTGGAACAAATCGGTTCAGATTTAGATATAGCTCCCATATATAGCTTTCGCCCGATTTACACTCATATGACCACAGAGGCCAATTTTTTGCTCCGATTTAGTTAAAATTTTGCACAGGGAGTAGAATTAGCATTGTTCCTATGTGTGCCAAACTTGGTTGAAAACGGTTCAGATTTAGATATTGCTTCCATATATATGTTTTTTTGATTTCGACAAAAATGGTCAAAATACCAACATTTTCCTTGTAAAATCGCCACTGCTTAGTCGAAAAGTTGTAAAAATGGCTCTAATTTTCCTAAACTTCTAATACATATATATCGAGCGATAAATCATAAATAAACTTTTTCGAAGTTTCCTTAAAATTGCTTCAGATTGAAACGTTTCCCATATTTTTTTTTACTAACATTGTGTTCCACCCTAGTGCATTAGCCGACTTAAATTTTGAGTCTGTAGATTTTGTAGAAGTCTATTAAATTCTTCCAGATCGAGTGATATTTAAATGTATGTATTTGTGACAAACCTTTATATATAGCCCCCAACACATTTGACGGATGTGATATGGTAACGAAAATTTAGATCTACAAAGTGGTGCAGGGTATAATATAGTCGGCACCGCCCGACTTTAGACTTTCCTTACTTGTTGTAACTAAGCAAGTTTTTACGCAAATTAGTTTCCATTGCGTTATTCATTCGATCAATGTACAGCATGATTGTAAATGAAAATCAACTTCCAATTACGGCTATCTTTTTATGTTTCCTACACACAAAAAAAAATTTTCTGATTCAATCACGAAATTAATTGATCCAATTAATTTTTTAATTGAAATGTCTTCAATCACAGAAATGATAGTATCAATTAAAAAATTAATTGAAGGTCAATTAAAAATTAATTGATCCAATTAAAAAATTAATTGATACTATTAATTTTTGTGATTGATTTTTGTTTCAATTAAAAAATTTGTTGATTCAAGTAAATTTTTAATTGAATTTTTTTTTTAAAACTCAATTAAAATTTTAATTGGAAAATTTTTCGTGAAATTTTTTTCTGTGTAGAATGTTCGACTAGCAGATGGGCTGTATCGATCCATTTTAATGCCCATATCAATTTATTTGAAATATTTCGAACAAACGATTTTTTTTTTATTTTGAGGCCATATACATATGTGAAATATTGACAGACAATTTTTTCAAAGTTGTTTTATAGAAAATTTTGTCAAAATTTTACTTCTATAGCAAATTTTGTCAAAATTTTATTTCTATAAAATCCATCCAGATTCATCCAGAATCGAATTACTTGGGTTGTGGCATCTTAAATCGTTTTCTAAATTGTGAGTTAGTCTATACGTGGTATATAAAAAAAAGGTATGTGTAGGTAAGTCTACAAATAATTACGAATCGATATGGACTTTTGCACGGAACGTAGGGAGCCAGAATTGAAATATGGGGATCGATTTATCTTAGGGCTATATATAACTATAGACCGATATGGACCTATTAAGGCATGGTTGTTAACGGCCATATACTAGCACAATGTACCAAGAGGCTTCAAAACCAAATCTCGGGATCGGTTTATATGGGGGCTATATATGATTATGGACTGATATGGACCACTTTTGGCATGGTTGTTAAATATCATATACTACCACCACGTACCAATTTTCAACCAGTTCAGATGAATTTTGCTTCTCCAAAAGGCACCGGAGGTCAAATCTGGGGATCGGTTTATATGGGGGTTATATATAATTGTGGACTGATATGAACCAATTCCTGCATGGTTGTTGGATACCATATACTAACATCACGTACCAAATTTCAACCGAATCGGATGAATTTTGCTCTTCCAAGGGGCTCCGGAGGTTAAATCTGGGGATCGGTTTATATGGAGGCTATATATAATTATAGACCGATTTCGACCAATTTTTGCATGGGTGTTTGAGGCCATATATTAACACCACGTACCAAATATCAACTGAATCAGATGAATTTTGGTCTTCCAAGAGGCGCTGGAGGTCAAATCTGGTGATCGGTTTATATGGGGGCTATATATAATTATGCACCGATGTGGACCAATTGTTGCATGGTCATTAGAGACCATATACTAACACCATGTGCTTCTCTTATAGGCTCCGCCAAATGTTGACCGATATGGACCATTTTTTGCAGAGTTGTTAAAGACCATATACTAACACCATGTACCAAATTTCAGCCGGATCGGATGAAATTTTCTTCTCTTAGAGGCTCCGCAAGCCAAATCTGGGGATCGGTTTATATGGGGGCGATATATAATTATGGACCGATGTGGACCAATTTTTGCATGGTTGTTAGAGACCATATACTAACACCATGTACCAAATTTCAGCCGGATCGGATGAAATTTGCTTCTCTTAGAGGGTCTGTAAGCCAAATTTAGGGGTCCGTTTATATGGGGGCTATACGTAAAAGTGGACCGATATGGCCCATTTGCAATACCATTCGACCTACATCAATAACAACTACTTGTGCCAAGTTTCAAGTCGATAGCTTGTTTCGTTCGTAAGTTAGCGTGATTTCAACAGACGGACGGACGGACATGTTCAGATCGACTCAGAATTTCACCACGACACAGAATATATATGCTTTATTTGGTCTTGGAGCAATATTTCGATGTGTTACAAACGGAATGACAAAATTAATATACCCCCATCCTATGGTGGAGGGTATAACAATAGTTTGAAAAAAATATTTGATAAATAATTTGCGGCAGGTGAGATGCGACTGTTCTTTATTTTTTCGTTCATACTAATAAAGAATTTCACAATCATTTGAATTGACGTTTCGATGCTTCGTATTTAATGGCGTTTGTGGCTGGTTTGTGTTATAAAAATATCAACAAAAATAAAAAGTGAAATTAGCGAATAAAATGTAGTTTTTTCTAAAGCAATGCAAAGGATCCAAAAACGCAGTATTTCCATCCTATGACCAAGTTGGCACTACTTCCGTATCACAAATTGGGGATCAAACTAGTTTTTTGGAAGTTCTTTTTTTTTTTTTTGCTGAGCTATTCTTGGTTGGTGCCTGTACAGTGCAATGGTGCTGGATCCTGTTAGGTCGATGGTCTGCGGCCGATATGTTTGTGTACGTAGAACTTAAGTACACACAAAAAAAAATTTTTGATTTCAATCACGAAAATCGCGGATTCAATAATTTTTTTAATTGAAATGTCTTCAATCACGAAAATGATAGTATCAATCACCCATTTTGATTGAAAACCAACACGATTTTTAATTAAAAATTTAATTGACTTTTGTCACGGAATCAATTAATTGTGTGATTGAATCAATTAAAAACGTGATTGATTTTTAACATAAAATTCAATCACAGTTTTAGTTGAATCAATTAAAATTTTAATTAATTTCGCGACAAAAATCAATCAACTATTTGATTCATTCAATTAAATAATTAATTGAAATTGGCTATAAATTTCGATCAACAAATTTATATATTGCGACCCCAAAATCGTATTTAGTTTTATATGAAATAAAAGAAAATGTGTGTTTTTCATAAAACATATTTAATAATATATTATTTTTTGAATTATGCAATAGACAAATAAATTTGGTTCTTGTCATTTGTGTTTTGTTCTAACATAACTTACAAATACAATTACTATCAATAACAACTGTAGGGTGAAAAAAAATTATTTAAATCACTATCTTCCTTATATCAATAACCATGTTAGCATGTTCCTTCTAATATGTAGATGCGCCTAGATTTCCAATAAATCAGCAGCCTTAGTTTTTCTGAAAGTAAACAAAATAATTCGAATTTAATTTTGTTCAATTAAAAGTTAATTTTGTTAAACATTACCTGCATAGAATATCAAGTTCAATTCTTAGTTCCAGGTTGCAGATTTATAATCTTCTTTTGCAGTGGTAGTCTTTTAGCATAAAAAGGTGTATTAAGGAGCTCGGTAATTTAATTTTAATAACAATTCCTTTCCAAAATTTCCACACATTGAAATCGTCTACTAAAATTTGAACCACTCAAAGACAAAAATAATGGGAAAGCAATGTAATATTTGGTATTATATTGATGATACTTTGCAAATTCTGGAAATAGGAAAAATATAAATGGAAAATACATATTTTTATTATTTTCGGATATTTTTCATTTTTTTAAATCCAAAAGAAAGAACTTTTTTACCATTACATAATTCAGCTCATTAGTTTATATATCAGATGTACTACTCTCTATTTGGGTTCAAACTGAAAAAGGCAGGTAAAACAAAAATGCAATTTAATGCCAACGCCACTTCGCAACTTCAAGGTGAATCTTCCAACAAACCCATACCGCTCTTGGTTTTAAGAACTAGGAGTGAAAAAAATTTATAATTTTAAGAGATTAATACGGTACCCACTTTTTTATTGCAAACATATTCTTATATATTATAATTGATAAAATGAGGGATTTGATTGGATTGATTGGTCAATTTCACGAAATAAAATTGGTCACTAAAAGAAATGAATAAAAAATATATTATTTTAGTTCGTTTAATGTAAACAGGCTTCAATGGAAAACGTTATTCACATTTCACAATTTCTTACCAATAAACGTAGATTATTTTCCATTTTTACAAAACACAAACAAAGGTAATTTCAAATGCATTTTCTCATATATTTTTTTCAAACCTTTACCACGTGGCCGTTTGTTGTTGCACACTTTCAACCCTTTGCTATGATTTGTTATACCCTGCTCCACACTGTGGAACAGGGTATTATAAGTTAGTGCATATGTTTGCAACACCCAGAAGGAGACGAGATAGACACATGGTGTCTTTGGCAAAAATGCTCAGGGTGGGCTCTTGAGTCGATATAGCGATGTCCGTCTGTCCGTCTGTCCGTGAACACATTTTTGTAATCAAAGTCTAGGTCGCAGTTGTAGTCCAATCGACTTCAAATTTGGCACAAGTATGTGTTTTGGCTCAGAATAGATCCCTATTGATTTTGGAAGAAATCGTTTCAGATTTAGATATAGCTCCCATATATATATTTCGCCCGATATGGACTTATATGGCTCCAGAAGCCAGAGAGTTACCCCAATTTAGTTGAAATTTTGCACTAGGGGTACAATCAGTAGTGTAGTCAAGTGTGCCAAATTTTATTGAAATCGGTTCAGATTTAGATATAGCTCCCATATATATCGTTCGCCCCATTTACACTCATATGACCACAGTGGCCAATCTTTTAGTCCGATTTAATTGAAATTTTGCACTAGAGGTACAATCAGTAGTGTAGTCAAGTGTGCCAAATTTTATTGAAATCGGTTCAGATTTAGATATATCTCCCATATAAAGGGTGATTTGTTAAGAGCTTGATAACTTTTTTTTTTAAAAAACGCATAAAATTTGCAAAATCTCATCGGTTCTTTATTTGAAACGTTAGATTGGTCCATGACATTTACTTTTTGAAGATAATTTCATTTAAATGTTGACCGCGGCTGCGTCTTAGGTGGTCCATTCGGAAAGTCCAATTTTGGGCAACTTTTTCGAGCATTTCGGCCGGAATAGCCCGAATTTCTTCGGAAATGTTGTCTTCCAAAGCTGGAATAGTTGCTGGCTTATTTCTGTAGACTTTAGACTTGACGTAGCCCCACAAAAAATAGTCTAAAGGCGTCAAATCGCATGATCTTGGTGGCCAACTTACCGGTCCATTTCTTGAGATGAATTGTTCTCCGAAGTTTTCCCTCAAAATGGCCATAGAATCGCGAGCTGTGTGGCATGTAGCGCCATCTTGTTGAAACCACATGTCAACCAAGTTCAGTTCTTCCATTTTTGGCAACAAAAAGTTTGTTAGCATCGAACGATAGCGATCGCCATTCACCGTAACGTTGCGTCCAACAGCATCTTTGAAAAAATACGGTCCAATGATTCCACCAGCGTACAAACCACACCAAACAGTGCATTTTTCGGGATGCATGGGCAGTTCTTGAACGGCTTCTGGTTGCTCTTCACTCCAAATGCGGCAATTTTGCTTATTTACGTAGCCATTCAACCAGAAATGAGCCTCATCGCTGAACAAAATTTGTCGATAAAAAAGCGGATTTTCTGCCAACTTTTCTAGGGCCCATTCACTGAAAATTCGACGTTGTGGCAGATCGTTCGGCTATTCATGATGAAATGTCAAAGCATACTGAGCATCTTTCTCTTTGACACCATGTCTGAAATCCCACGTGATCTGTCAAATACTAATGCATGAAAATCCTAACCTCAAAAGAATCACCCTTTATATCGTTCGCCCGATTTACACTCATATGACCACAGTGGCCAATCTTTTACCCCGATTTAATTGAAATTTTGCACAGGGAGTAGAATTGGCATTGTAGCTATGTGTGCCAAATTTGGTTGAAATCGGTTCAGATTTAGATATATCTCCCATATATATCGTTCGCCCGATTTACACTCATATGACCACAGAGGCCAATTTTTAATTCCGATTTAGTTGAAATTTTGCACAGGGAGTAGAATTAGCATTGTAGCTATGCGTGCCAAATTTGGTTGAAATCGGTCCAGATTTAGATATAGCTCCCATATATATGTTTTTCTGATTTCGACAAAAATGGTCAAAATACCAACATTTGCCTTGTAAAATCGCCACTGCTTAGTCGAAAAGTTGTAAAAATGACTCTAATTTTCCTAAACTTCTAATACATATATATCGAGCGATAAATCATAAATAAACTTTTGCGAAGTTTCCTTAAAATTGCTTCAGATTTAAATGTTTCCCATGTTTTTTTACTAACATTGTGTTCCTCCCTAGTGCATTAGCCGACTTAAATTTTGAGTCTATAGATTTTGTAGAAGTCTATCAAATTCTGTCCAGATCGAGTAATATTTAAATGTATGTATTTGGGACAAACCTTTATATATAGCCCCCAACACATTTGACGGATGTGATATGGTATCGAAAATTTAGATCTACAAAGTGGTGCAGGGTATAATATAGTCGGCCCGCCCGACTTAAAGCTTTCCTTACTTGTTGTTGCGTTCAAAATATTTATGCACACATTTTGAATGCAGCAGTCAGAATGTCGCCAATCATGTTTTTCAATTTACGCGAAAAACAAAAACCCAACCGTTCGTTACGAGTTACTTCCACAGACTGATCTCTCCATCATACATTGTTGAATAAATACCCATTCTCTTGTTCTCTTTTCGCTCTTTCCATTGCTCAAAATTATTCAATTTCAATCACAAAGGTGATTGGATCAATCACATGTGTAATTGGAAACGGGAAAATTTTCAATCACGTTTGTAATTCAAAATTATTTCCGAATTGATTAACAAATTGATTGAATCAATTAATATTTTAATTGGAAACGTAACAAATATCAATCATTTTTTTAATTGGTTTTTATTCGGATTTGATTAAATAATTAATTGAATCAATTAACATATTAATTGAATCCGTTTCCAAATTCAGTTAAGTGTTTAATTGAAAAAATTTTGGTGATAATTTTTTGTGTGTACTGCCTTTAGGACAATTTTTCAAAAATAACGGCATATGTCATTCGTCTGAGTCAAGGCCATCCGTTGTCGGATGCAACAGACATGAGCTTGAATTAAAATCATTAAAGTATCAAAAATGTACAATATTTCACCGATGCAAAGCTCCAGAAAGCAAAATTGGGGGTCCATTTATATGTGGGCTATATAAAAGTATGAACCGATATGGAGCAATATTTGCATGGTTAGTACACTGAAAAACCATGCTCTGTTCCAAAAATTTTGTCTTTACACTAATGATACATTTAAGACACAATTAACTCTTATATTAAAGTTTTGCGTATTTGTCTCAAGGGACAAAAAAATAAATTTATTATTTTTTTTTCCATTTTTTTCTTCATGTGCTATCAAAGCCATTTACAAACGTGTTAACGACAGTATAGACTTCCAAATTCAGACTCGACTTCAAGCAGAAATTATGCTATGAGAAAAACGTAGAATATACCTTTGAAAATGTATCGTATTATTAAACGCTTTGTAGTCAAGATGCAAACAGACAACAAATTTAAAGACAATTTCATTTATTTTGAAATTTTTTTCTAAATTATCCAAGTTGACCTTAGTCAAACGAAATTTTCTTTCATGATAGGATATCCAGTTTTAAGTCGATACCCTTAACTATAAGGACAAAACGACTTCATTGAAAAGTTTATCGACTTTCAGAGAAGGAAAAAAAACCTTATATAAGAGAAATGTGTCTTCTATCCTAAGCAAAATTCGCATTCGTATTTTAAGGATATGAAATTAGACCATATTTGTTGTTATAGAAAGCATATACAGTCGGCTCTCGATAATTTGAAACTCAAGGGACAAGAGAAAAAGTTCAAATTAGCAAGTGTTTCAAAATAATAAGAGTTCAAATTATCGAGAGAGAACAGAGAAAAAATCAAAAAAACAAGGGTATTAATAAATCAGGAATATTAGTTTTATTTCATATTATTTTATAAAAAAAGTGTTATTTTCTTCTAAGTGAGTGACTTCAATCTATCAGTATTTAATGAATTTTTATTGTGATGAGAGCTGAAAAGAATTCGTCACTTGGGTCAGGTCTAAAGGCGTAGGAGCGTAGGTTATTAATAGATTTTCTTGCCTCGCTCAATGTGCGGTTGGTCTTCTTCATTTTCCTCCTCGTTTTTGTTCAAATTTAAAAGTTCAGCATCAGTAAGAACTCCATAAACACAGATGTCAGTATCAACTCAAAAGATAAATCTCCACAGTTAGGTAGAAGTCACAGTTAGGTAGAAGGGAGCTACCGTGGTGCAATGGTTAGCATGCCCGTCTTGCATACACAAGGTCGTGGGTTCGATTCCTGCTTCGACCGAACACCAAAAAGTTTTTCAGCGATGGATTATCCCACCTCAGTAATGCTGGTGACATTTCTGAGGGTTTCAAATCTTCTCTAAGTGGTTTCACTGCAATGTGGAACGCCGTTCGGTCTCGGCTATAAAAAGGAGGTCCCTTGTCATTGAGCTTAACATGGAATCGGGCAGCACTCAGTGATGAGAGAGAAGTTTCACCAATGTGGTATAACAATAGACTGAATAGTCTAAGTGAGCCTGATACATCGGGCTGTCACCTAACCTAACCTAGGTAGAAGTTGGGAGCCACCGTAGTGCAATGGTTAGCATGTCCGCCTTGCATATACGGGGTCGTGGGTTCAAACCCGATTTCGACCAAACACCAAAAAGTTTTTCAGCAGTGGATTATTCCACCTCAGTAATGCTAGTGGCATTTCTGAGGGTTTCAAAGCTTCTCTAAGGAGGTCCCTTGTCATTGAGTTTAACATAGAATCGGGCAGCACTCAGTGGTAAAAGAGAAGTTCACCACTGTGGTATCACAATGGACTGAATAGTCTAAGTGAGCCTGAAATATCGGGCTGCCACTATTCCTAACCTAACCCCACCCAGGGTCCGTACTCGAAAATATTGATAGTTCTGATAACTGTGGCTCATTGTCTGTTTGTTTAAACCCGCACTTTTTGAAACACTTTTTAAGAGTCTTAGGGTAGACATTTTTCCAGGCTTCACCTTTTCAATGCTATCCAGCACAAGAGAAATAATTTCTCTGTGGTAGAGAGCTTTAAAGTTCTAGATAATCCCTTAGTCTAATGGTTACAACTTTGATGTCGTTCTGGGTGGAAAAAATATAAATTTCACATGATTTAAGGGGGGTGGGTTATTATGCACGGTGCAGTTATACAAAAACAATAAGATTTTGCGTTTTTCCTTTTTCATGTCATCGTTAACCGAGGAATCACAGACTTCAAAATCGAGAGAGAAAAAAAAACACAAATTCTAATTATAGAATGTTGGCGAGAATGATGCCATCCCTACGGCTTCAAATTATCAAAGTGTCAAAATCGTTTTTTTTCTCATTTTATTGAGTTTTTTCAAGGGTATAAGACTTCAAATAATCAAGAGATTCAAATTAACGAGTGTCAAATTATCGAGAGTCGACTGTACTGACATCAACCATCAATGCGACGTCTACCATCAATAAAAGAGTATTTCCATAAAAAAATACACAAAAATATCACTTGGAATCTTTTACAGTATTAATTTTTTCTAACACAATAGACTAGTTTCTTTTTAAAATGTTAATTATACCCTTCACCACTACTGTGGTACAGGGTATAATAAGTTTGTGCATTTGTATGTAACGCCAAGAAGGAAAAGTCTGAGACCCGTCGTTTAGTATACCGATCGTCTTAGAATTAAGTTCTGAGTCGATTTAGCGATGTCCGTCTGTCTGTCCGTCTGTATATGTAATTTTGTGTGCAAAGTACAGCTCGCAGTTTAAGTCCGATGGTCCTCAAATTTGGCACAGAGTTTTACACTGGCTCATAGACAATGGCTATTGATTTTGGAAAAAATCGGTTCAGATTTAGATATAGCTGCCATATATATTTATCACCGATCTGGTCATAATTGACGTATTTATCAACGTATTTTCTCAAAATTTCGGCCAGCCAATTATTTTGGGGCTTTCGTAAGATGTGCAAAATATCAGCCAAATCGGTTCAGATTTAGATATAGCTCCCATATATATCTTTTGTCCGACTTGCACTTATATGGCTTCAAAAGCCAGAGTTTTGCCTTGATTTGCTTCAAATTTTGCACAAGGAGTACGTTTAATAGTATTGTTAATTGAGCTGAATTTGGTTGAAATCGGTTCAGATTTAGATATAGCTCCCATATATATCTTTTGTCCGATTTGCACTTATATGGCTTCAAAAGCCAGAGTTTTGCCTTGATTTGCTTCAAATTTTGCACAAGGAGTACGTTTAATAGTATATTATCATTAAGTATACCAAAATTCGTTGAAATCGGTTCATATTTAGATATAGCTCGCATATATATTTTTTGTCTGATTTTTACCTATATGGCAAAAAAAGCCAGAGTTTTATTCTGATTTGCTTCGAATTTTGCATAAGGAGTACGTTTAATAGTATCGTTAAGTTTGCCAAATTTGGTTGAAATCGGTTCAGATTTAGATATAGCTCCCATATATATCTTTTGTCCGATTTGCACTTATATGACTTCAAAAGCCAGAGTTTTGCCCTGAGTTGCTTCAAATTTTGCATAAGGAGTACGTTTAATAGTATCGTTAAGTTTGCCAAATTTGGTTGAAATCGGTTCAGATTTAGATATAGCTCCCATATATATCTTTTGCCCGATTTACACCCATATGATCACGGAGGCCAAAATTATTCTCCCATTTACGTTTTTTGCTGAGATAGCAGAATTATTATTCGAACTATGCGTGTCAAATTTGGTCAAAATCGGTTCATATATGTACGCCAGAGTAGGGAAAATATGGTAGAATGTTTCATATTTTAGACCCATTTTCATTGGGAGTTTCCTCCAATTGACTCGATAGTTTCCACAGAGAATACATTTAATATGATATTTAAGTGTGTCATCTTAATCTAATATGGCCAAAATACCCACATTTTACACGAAATCCTGTGATGATATCCCCATATCGTAGTCATATTCTACACACTGTAATGCTAATGCCAAACTTTTCACAGAATGGTCGAAGTTTAAATAAGGCTCCGGCTTGTGGAAATATCACCCGAATTGGCCAAATAATATATCACAACCCACAATTGACCACATATCTTGGCTAGATTTGACCAATATCCTTGTAAAATCGCCACTGCTGAGTAGCAAAAATTTTAAATATTACTCAAATTGTCCTATATCTTGAATACATATGTATATGTTTCGTCCCAGGGTGTTAGCCGATTTAATTTTTAATTCTAGCGATTTTGTAGAAGTACAACAAATTGTCTCCAAATCGTTTCAGATATAAATATTTGTATATAGGAATATAAATTTTGATAATAACTCCCAACAAATTTGAAGGAGTTGATACGGTAACACAAATTTTGGAATTTGCTCCCCAAAGGGGTGCGTAAGCCAACTCTGGGGGTGGGTTTATATCATAGCTTTAGCTATAGTTGGTGCGATATGGTCCATTTGCAATACCTCCGACCTACATTGTGCCAAGTTTCAAGTCCATAATTTGTTTCGTTCGGAAGATAGCGTGCTTTCAACAGACGGATCGACGAACATTGCTAAGTTGACCAATATTTTGATGTGTTACAAACGGAATGACAAAATAAATATGACTCCCCATCTTATGGTGGAGCCACACTGTATATAGCCAGAATATCCAAAATTGACTTGTAATACGTTCCACAACCCTATTTGAATCTGATCCAGTATCGACCATGTGCGATTTTTAATTGTTTACTATCTGTGCTAAAGAAAATTGACTTGGGTAAAAAACAAAAAAGATTTTAAACGTTTTTGTTCACAATCCAATACACTTCGTAAAAATTCATCCTATAGGCAGTCATGTGATATCTATCCTATCTTTGATTTAATTATTCCATGCCATTACGCACCAAATGGGCTTTCAGTCCGAGTAAATATGAATATGAAGTTACTTTTTCGGCTTGGAAATTTTGTGGTTTTTACACACCTTCCAGGCTCAAGTCACACCATAACAATTTTGGGTTTACATATCCTAGAGTATACAGTTGTTTGTAATAAATATTTGGTATATTGCATACATTTTTTAAAGACTGCGTGCGTATCTTCGACTTTGGTGCATTTAAAAACATTTTTTATACATATACAATGTGTGTATGTATAAAAAATGGCTGGCAAATGGGAATGTGATTTTATGGGATTTTTTCCTCCCATTGGTACATGATTGCAATTCAATAGTGAATGTATGGAATTCGACTACCCTACACAGAAAAAATATCACCAGAATATTTCCAATTAAAAAGTTAATTGAAGTTGAATGTTTTTTCAATTAGTAAGTTAATTGATACAATTAACTTTTTAATCAAGATAGAAACATTAAGTTAATTAAGTCAATGATTGAAAATTGAAAATTTTTTAATTAATACAATTACAATTAACTTTTTAATCAAATTCAGAAGACTAAGTCAGTTAAAAAAAGTGATGAACATTTCTTAATCCAAATAAAAACTCTAAGCCAATTCAGAAAGTAATTGAAAATACTTACCTTTTTAAATAAAAAATTAATTGAGGTTTGCATTCAAAATCAATTAAATTTTTAATTGAATCAATTAAAAAATTAATTGAAAATTGCTAATTACATCAATTAATTTTTTAATCAAGGATTTTTTTCTATGCCCAATTAAAACTGTGATTGATACTATCATTTTCGTGATTTAAGACATTTCAATTAAAAAATTAATTGGATCAAATAATTTCTTGATTGAATCAGATTTATTTATTTATTTATAGTTGATACTAAATTTATAGTAAATATAATATTAGTATAAAGATATAAAAAGCATTGACAACTGAGGCCATCAGCTAAGAATCAGATTTTTTTTTGTGTGTATGCAAAAAGTTTTGAGGGACATTTGCAATAGTAGCAAAACTGAAGGAGTTTTTTTTTGTGTGAAAACCAAAAAAATTCTAAATACTCCCATTGAAAACTTGAAGAATTTTCTTGATGAACGTTATCAAGTATAGAGCTCTTTATATCAACAGCATGGTAACCCAGAAAGAGCTGAAGTTGTAGTATTTAATAACTAAAAGCTGGCTTTAGTTGATTTTCTGCATGACATTAAGCAAGTAAATATGGTAGAAAGGCTCAATTTTAAATTTCCATCACATTCCAAATTTCCATATGTTCCTAACATAATAGAGGTGAAATTCTAAGACGAACGTCAATAATGAAGCAAAAATTTGGTTCAAGTTCGTCTTTTATCTGCAAGCTAGGAAGATTGGCTATATTGGTGCATTTTTCAATGTAGTCCCCATATACACCGATTTGGCTTCTTGACGGCATGAAAGTCGCAATTTTTATCAGATTAGCACAAAAAAATTTAATGGTATTTTAGATCTATATTGAGATAAGCCAAATTTAGGTTAGGTGGCAGCCCGATCTTTCACGCTCACTTAGACTATTCACTCCATTGTGATACCACATTGGTGAACTTCTCTCTTATCACTGAGTGCTTCCCGATTCCATGTTAAGCTCAATGACAAGGGACCTCCTTTTTATAGCCGAGTCCGAACGGCGTTCCACATTGCAGTGAAACCACTTAGAGAAACCCTCAGAAATGTCACCAGCATTACTGAGGTGGGATAATCCACCGCTGAAAAACTTTTTGGTGTTCGGTCGAAGCAGGAATCGAACCCACGACCTTGTGTATGCAAGGCGGGCATTGCACCACGGTGGCTCCCAAATTTGGAATACATCGGTTCATGTTTTGATATAGCCCTCATTTAGACCGATATACCGATTTGACTTATTATCTGATTTACATTAACTTTGAAAAAATAGGGAAATTTTACGTCCTAAAGACCAATATTATGGTGGTATTATCGCGCTAAATTGGCCATGTTTTCGGTTACTTTTCTTTAACAATTATTGTACACAAAAAAAAAACTTTTTCAACTGTTGGATCATGGATCATTCCCCATGAGTTATAACAAAATTTACAATAAGAGGATATAATTTTATACTTTTTTCGTATATTTAGTTTTATACCCTCCACCATAGGATGAGGGGTATATTAACTTTGTCATTCCGTTTGTAACACATCGAAATATTGCTCTAAGACCCCATAAAGTATATATATTCTGGGTCGTGGTGAAATTCTGAGTCGATCTAATCATGTCCGTCCGTCTGTTGAAATCACGTTAACTTCCGAACGAAACAAGCTATCCACTTGAAACTTGGCATAAGTAGTTGTTATTGATGTAGGTCGGATGGTATTGTAAATGGGCCATATTGGCTTGCGGAGCCTCTAAGATAAGCATATTTTATCCGATCCGGCTGAAATTTGGTACATGGTGTTGGTATATGGTCTCTAACAACCATGCAAAAATTGGTTCACATCGGTCCATAATTATATAAAGGGTGATACGGTCAAAATTTAGTCAATATAAACTTGACGTATTTCTTTCAATTTTGCATTTAAAAAACCTGAACACCCCTCATTTTGAAGGTGTGTGTGTGTGTAGAATGTTGCTCCTATTTTGATTTTGGAATTTACTCTTCAGTTGTCAAAATGCCGTCCAAGCAAGAAGAGCAGCATATCAAAATTTTGCTCGCGCATCGCGAGCAAAACACTTTAATTACATATGTAATTAAAGTGTTTGGGGAACGTTTGTCGACAGCCAGGAAGTCTGGATCGGGGGGAAATCGAAAACCGGAAGCCGCTGAGACGACAAAGAGAGTTGCCGGTAGTTTCAGCGAAACCCTAACCTCTCTCTCCGAGATGCCGCAAATAAGCTGGGTGTATCGTCTACAACCGTGCATCGAGTCAAAAAACGAGCCGGACTATCGACTTATAAGAAGGTAGTGACTCCAAATCGCGATGATAAACAAAATACGACGGCCAAAGCACGATCCCGGAGGCTGTACACGACGATGCTGACGAAGTTTGACTGCGTGGTAATGGACGACGAAACCTACGTCAAAGCCGACTACAAGCAGCTTCCGGGACAGGAGTTTTATACGGCAAAAGGAAGGGGAAAGGTAGCAGATATTTTCAAGCACATAAAACTGTCAAAGTTCGCAAAGAAATATCTGGTTTGGCAAGCCATCTGTACCTGTGGCTTGAAAAGCAGCATTTTCATAGCTTCCGGGACTATCAACCAAGAAATTTACGTGAAAAAGTGTTTGAATAAACGTCTGCTGCCTTTCCTGAAGAAACACGGTTGTTCCGTACTGTTTTGGCCAGATTTGGCATCTTGCCATTACGGTAAAAAGGCCATGGAGTGGTACGCCGCCAACAACGTGCAGGTGGTTCCCAAGGACAAGAACCCTCCCAACACGCCAGAGCTCCGCCCAATTGAGAAATACAGGGCTATTGTCAAGCGGAACCTAAAGAAGACCAAAAAAACTGCTAAGGACGAGCAGCAGTTCAAGGCAAACTGGCTTTCTGTGGCGAAGAAGGTGGACAAGGTGGCTGTACAAAATCTGATGGCAGGTGTCAAGCGTGAGGCCCGGCAATTCGGATTTGGAAAAGCGAAAGCCTAACAGAATATTTTTCCTGAATTTTATTCTAATTGAACTTGAAAAAGAAATTTAATTTGATTTTTTAAACAAGTATATACGGCCGTAAGTTCGGCCAGGCCGAATCTTATGTACCCTCCACCATGGATTGCGTAGAAACTTCTACGAAAGACTTTCATACACAAATTTCAACTCGGATGAAATTTGCTCCTCCAAAGGCTCCAAAACCAAATCTCGGGCTATAAATGATTATGGACTGATATGGACCACTTTTGACATGGTTGTTAAATATCATATACTACCACCACGTACCAAATTTCAACCAGATCGGATGAATTTTGCTTCTCCAAAAGGCACCGGAGGTCAAATCTGGCGATCGGTTTATATGGGAGCTATATATAATTATGGACTGATAGGAACCAATTCCTGCATGGTTGTTGAATACCATATACTAACATCACGTACCAAATTTCAACCGAATGGGAAGAATTTTGTTCTTCCAAGATGCTCCGGAGGTCAAATCTGGGGATCGGTTTATATGGGGCCTATATACAATTATGGACCGATATCGACCAATTTTTGAATGGGTGTTGGAGGCCATATACTAACATCACCTACCAAATTTCAAACTGAATCAGATGAATTTTGGTCTTCCAAAAGGCTCCGGAGGTCAAATCGGGGGATCGGTTTATATGGGGGCTATATATAATTATGGACCGATGTGTACCAATTTTTGCATGGCCATTAGAGACCATATACCAACACCATGTACCAAATTTCAGCCGGATCGGATGAAATTTGCTTCTCTTAGAGGCTCCGCAAGCCAAATCGGGGGATCGGTTTATATGGGGGCTATATATAATTATGGACCGATGTGGACCAATTTTTTCATGGTTGTTAGAGACCATATACTATCACCATGTACCAAATTTCAGCCGGATCGGATGAAATTTGCTTCTTTTAGAGGGTCTGCAAGCCAAATCGGGGGATCGGTTTATATGGGGGCTATATATAATTATGGACCGATGTGAACCAATTTTTGCATGGTTGTTAGAGACCATATACTATCACCATGTACCAAATTTCAGCCGGATCGGATGAAATTTGCTTCTTTTAGAGGGTCTGCAAGCCAAATTTGGGGGGTCCGTTTATATGGGGGCTATACGTAAAAGTGGACCGATATGGCCCATTTGCAATACCATCCGACCTACATCAATAACAACTACTTGTGCCAAGTTTCAAGTCGATAGCTTGTTTCTCGTTCGGAAGTTAGCGTGATTTCAACAGACGGACGGACGGACATGCTCAGATCGACTCAGAATTTCACCACGACCCAGAATATATATACTTTATGGGGTCTTAGATCAATATTTCGATGTGTTACAAACGGAATGACAAAGTTAATATACCCCCCATCCTATGGTGGAGGGTATAATAAACGATTTCACCGATTTACACGCGTTTTCCCTTCACCAAATTTTGACCGTATCACCCTTTATAGCCCCCATATAAACTGATCGCCATATTTGGCTTGCGGAGCCTCAAAGAGAAACAAATTTCATCCGATCCTGCTAAAATTTGGTACATGGTATTGGTATATGGTCTCTAACAACCATGCAAAAATTGGTCCACATCGGTCCATAATTATGTATAGCCCCCATATAAACCGATCGCCAGATTTGGCTTGCGGAGCCTCAAAGAGAAACAAATTTCATCCGATTCTACTGAAATTTGGTACATGGTATTGGTATATGGTCTCTAACAACCATGCAAAAATTGATCCACATAGGTTCATAATTATATATAGCCCCCATATAAACCCATCCCCAGATTTGGCTTGCGGAGCCTCTAAGAGAAGCAAATTTCATCCGATCCGGTTCAAATTTGGAACGTGGTGTTAGTATATGTTCGGTAACAACCATACCAAAATTGGTCCATATCGGTCTATTGTTATATATAGCCGATCCCCAATCACACAAAAATTGGTCCATATCGGTTCATAATCATGGTTGCCACTCAAGCCAAAAATAATCTACCAAAATTTTATTTGTATAGAAAATTTTGTCAAAACTGTAGGAGGTTTTAAAATACCTTGCAATCGGCAAGCGTTACCGCAACCCAAGAAATTCGATTGTGGTTGGCAGTGTTTACAAGAAGTTTCTACGCAATCCATGGTGGAGGGTACATAAGCTTCGGCCTCGCCGAACTTATGGCCGTATATACTTGTTGATTTTAACGGTTAAACTCGAACTTAGTAACCACCTTAACGAGATCCAAGTTTCTCCTGATTTGCTTGAAAATAAAAGTCTAGGGACTAAGTCCATAAAGAGAAATATTTAAATTTGGCATATATGGGTCTATGTAATACGAATATTGGTCCATTTTTCGATATAGCCCCCATGTAGATCGATTTGACTTCTTGAGGGCATGACAGCCGCAATTTTTATACAATTAGCATGAAAAGTCTAGAGGAATTTTTGATCAATATTGCCAAATTTAGTGTACAAAGGTATACTCGTATGCTTTGATATAGCCCCTATTTGGACCGATATACCAATTTACTTTTTTGGAAGCAGCAATTTTTATCAAATTTTGCTTGAAATTGGATATCTAGAGGTATTTTAGGTCCATAAAAAGATATTCCAAATTTGAAATATATCGGTCCATGTTGGTATGGGGGTATATTAACTTTGTCGTTCCGTGTGTAACACATCGAAATATTGGTCTCAGACCACACAAAGTACATTCAAAAAAAGTTTACTTGGATCCAAAGATTTTGACCATCTCTTGGTATTGATTCCGAGCCAAAGATGCGGCTTCTTTAAAATAAAGACATGTTTTACGGACCTCCCTGGCTTTAAATCATTCATCGAGCTTTTATTTCCCATTCATCGAGTTTTTATTTTCGTTTTGCGATATATTAATAAAGGTATTTATGTACAAACAAATTCCAATTTCAAAATACGAATTATGCCAGGTACTTCAAAGTAAAAACAGTTTTCTTAATGCTAAAAAAAACTTTAAACCAAAGATGCAAATCTTTAATATAAGTCTTAGCCTATATTTGAAGCGTTTTTATCTTAAATTTAAAAATTCAATATGTCAGTTATGTCAGTTGAGTTAAAGACGATTTCTTTAAATTAAAAATGTTTTTCTTTATTTTAAGGAAAATTTGCCTTACTTCAAAGATCTACAACTTCAGCAGAGCGACGCAAAATTTCAAGATTTGTCTGCTAAATTTAATGAAAAGTTTTTGAAGCAAGGATTATAAACGTTCTTTTAATTAAAATGTCATTGTTTTAAAGAATTCTGTCCTTAGCCTTGCGTAAATTTTGAGTCCTAAGATTTAAGTTGCATAATCTTCCATTTTATGTCAATATTTTTTTCAGTGTATATAGTATATCCTGGGTAAAATTCTGAGTCGATCTAGCGATGGCTGTCCCACAGTGGTCGATCCTATTGGCAAAAAATAAAAAAATACAAACGGAATGACAAACTTCCCACCAAAAAAAGCGTCGCCAAAAAGTAATGAAGTTTGTCAAAAAATGTGGCAACACTGTTTCTTATGCAAACAAGGTTTTAACATTTATATTTGTTTTTTTTTTTATTATTATTCCATCTGTAATCTTTAAGAACGACTTCAAAAAAGAGAGCAAGTACTCGGTTGAATTTTGCATTGTGAGAAATTATAAAATTAAGTGCAACTTTAAATAAATAAAATAAAGGAAGAAAAACTTCTATCGAAATAAATCGAAATGGATATTGAATTAAATGTTGTTAAATATATTTTAAAAAAGAAAACAGAAGGTATATGGAACTAGAGCGTGATGGAGCAATACCGTACCTGGACACTATACTCATAAGAAAAGAAAGACAAATCAGAATGGATTGGTATCAGAAACCAACTGCATCGGGGCGATTAGTTAACTTCTACTCGACACATCCCAAAAAATAATTTATAACACTGCGAAGAACTTCATATTCAGAGTATTAAATATTAGCGATGAAGAATATCATGAGAAAAATAAACATAAAATTCGAAGCATTTTGAAGAAAATTTGATTTCCAACAAAAACGATAAATAATCTTCTTTGTACAGCATCCTCTCAAACACACAGAGATGATACTCCATCAATAACATACAAACATACAAATCGGTAATATATGTACCGAAACTTTCGGAAAGATTTGAAAAATCTGGATGTATAGACGCTAATAAGTATAGAATTGCTCCAAAAATTAATAATAGCCTACAAAAATTATTCACAAATCTAAAATCTAAAAGGAATAACATGGAAAAATCTAATGTAATATATGAAATAAAATGTCATGGCAACGCAAACGAAACATGTGATCAAGTGTATGTAGGTACCACAAAAAACAAACTAAAATCTAGAATCTCAGGACATAAATCAAATATAAAACTCAGAAATAATAATGCAATACAGAAAACAGCACTCGCAACCCACTGTGTTGAAAAACAACACAATGCAGATCTGGAGAGAGTGAGAGTATTGCATTGCGAAAGCCATCACAACAAACGAATGATGCTAGAAATGCTATACATACAAAACACACAAGCAAAACAACGAATGAATGCGAAGACGGACGTCGACAATCTCGCTCAGAGTTACAATTCCCAGCAAAAACTAGGTAACCACATCTCATTACAATTGACATTACCAGGAGTAAAGTTGTCATTACACGTTGCATTACATTGCGGCGAGTTATAATGACTAACTTGTAATGACAAAAATAAATACTTCTCGGTAATTTTCGAATTGTTACTCTCAAATTTTTAGGCAGTTGTAGTTAACGAATTAATAAAATAGAATAAATGTTGGTACCATTAGGTATAATTATTAACATAATCGAGCACTTACATAAAAAATCAAAAAGAATATGTAATGTAACGGTAATTCTGAAAATTTTTCCGTTAAGAAATTTTTATCACAAATATTTCATAATAATTGTGTTTAATGACATTATCATATTATGTTTTAAATAAATGCTTTTTTATACCTCATTCACATTACACTTCCAAAATGCGCTTAAACTAAATTTCAAATGCCATTTGCCTTATAAAAAAGAGACTTAAAATACACTTTTAGTAGATTTCGAACCTTATGTGAATTGGCTATTGGATATATTATAACGTAATTCACGAATCCCACTCGCTTAAACAACCTACATTTATTTATATTTTAAGTGTGAATTTAATTTGCGTGTAATCTTATTTAGATTATTTATTAGATTTTTTGTTTATTTATACAATATTCGTGTTTATTCAAGTAGTTCTCCTATTACAGCATCACTCGCCATATTTTGATCCATTGTAATCGGCGATAGAAATCAATATTTTCGAGATTTGGTTGGCTGAGACAATAAGTGGCTATTTTGCAAACTTTGGTGTATCTACGAATAAGTCATTACATATTAGGTGATTATATGCTTTAAATGCACTACTTATTTTATGGCCGAAAGTATGCCTGGGGAGAAGTACTTTCCTTCTAGGACATGCGTATGTAAATGTAATCCGAAGCGATGCCAATTAATAAGTGGTTATTAATTTTTAAATAGGCTTACCTACAAGATTACCGGGTAATGAGAGTTTTTGCTGGGAAGCTTATAATTGCAAGACAAACCAAACAAACAAGCCAGTGTGGTAACAGCAACAGAAATGAGAGGACAACACCAGTGACATAGGTTTTAATTGTAAAGGGTGATTCTTTTGAGGTTAGGATTTTCATGCATTAGTATTTGACAGATCACGTGGGATTTCAGACATGGTGTCAAAGAGAAAGATGCTCAGTATGCTTTGACATTTCATCATGAATAGACTTACTAACGAGCAACGCTTGCAAATCATTGAATTTTATTACCAAAATCAGTGGCAGAAAATCCGCTTTTTTATCGACAAATTTTGTTCAGCGATGAGGCTCATTTCTGGTTGAATGGCTACGTAAATAAGCAAAATTGCCGCATTTGGAGTGAAGAGCAACCAGAAGCCGTTCAAGAACTGCCCATGCATCCCGAAAAATGCACTGTTTGGTGTGGTTTGTACGCTGGTGGAATCATTGGACCGTATTTTTTCAAAGATGCTGTTGGACGCAACGTTACGGTGAATGGCGATCGCTATCGTTCGATGCTAACAAACTTTTTGTTGCCAAAAATGGAAGAACTGAACTTGGTTGACATGTGGTTTCAACAAGATGGCGCTACATGCCACACAGCTCGCGATTCTATGGCCATTTTGAGGGAAAACTTCGGAGAACAATTCATCTCAAGAAATGGACCGGTAAGTTGGCCACCAAGATCATGCGATTTGACGCCTTTAGACTATTTTTTGTGGGGCTACGTCAAGTCTAAAGTCTACAGAAATAAGCCAGCAACTATTCCAGCTTTGGAAGACAACATTTCCGAAGAAATTCGGGCTATTCCGGCCGAAATGCTCGAAAAAGTTGCCCAAAATTGGACTTTCCGAATGGACCACCTAAGACGCAGCCGCGGTCAACATTTAAATGAAATTATCTTCAAAAAGTAAATGTCATGGACCAATCTAACGTTTCAAATAAAGAACCGATGAGATTTTGCAAATTTTATGCGTTTTTTTTTTAAAAAAGTTATCAAGCTCTTAACAAATCACCCTTTATTTATTTATTTTGTAAGTCTGTAATGTTAAACGAAATCTTGTGTCATTATTACATATTTGATTTTAATACAATATAGATTCCCGTCGATGATTTCCGAAGGAGATCGAAATATCGAAGTATACAAATAAAACAGAAAATAAAACTCTGACCTCGAGCTTGAAAAAGAAAACAGAAGGTATATTTTAAAATAATAAAAATGTGTAAAACTTGTTTTAAATTTGTTATAAAATTCATATTTTTCAGTCTCATTGTTACGTGTTCGTTCGTTCCTATATGTAAATTTTGAGTAGAAGTCTCCAATGAGATTTTTTGGCTTATTACTTAATATTCTAAGTTTCTAAATTGATAATATCAGCTGCTTTCTTTTGCCCGTTTTTGTGTTATCTCCCTCAGACCGAAGCGGTCTTGTTGTTTTTATATCCAAATATGAATACGTTTTCTAGAAGCCCAAGAAGTAAAATGGAGATATCAGTCTATATGGGGGCTATATAAATACATGGACCGATACACTGAAAAAAATATTTACGTGATATTAAAGATAACGCAACCTAAATTTTACGATGCGAAATTTACTAAATATTAAGGACAAACTTCTTTAAAATAATGAAATTTTAATCATTTTAATCCTTGCTTCAAAATTTTTTTTCATTAAATTTAGGACAAAAATTTTGTAAATTTGCGTCACTCCGTTAAAGTCGCATGTCTTTGAACTAAGGCTAATTTCCCTTAAAGTAAAGAAACACATTTTTGATTTAAAGAAATTATCCTTAAATTATCTGAAATAGTGAAACTTTACATTTAAGATAAAAACGCTTCAAATATAGGCTAAGACTTATTTTGAAGATTTGGCGTCTTTGGTTTAAAGTTTTTTTTTTGGAATTAAGGAAACATTTTTTACTTTCAAGTATCCGTCATAATTTGGATTTTTAAACTGGCATTTGTTTATACGCGGGTACCTTTTTCAATAAACCGCGAAAAGATAATGAAAATTTGATAAATGAGATCTGTATCCTAATTTTAATTTTATTGGCCCTAGATTTAAAGCCAGATAGGTTGCTAACAAATTTCTTTATTTTAATGAAGCCGCATATTTGGCTCGGAATCAATACCAAAAAAAGATTTTGACCTTCCTTAAGGGAAGGTCCCAATAGGTACCACTTTCTACACACCTATTTGTGGTACTAATATACCTATAGATTTCCAATTTCAGGGAAATCGTATAGAAACTATGGTTTCTAGAAGCTGGAGAACGGTCTACATGGGGGCTATACCAAAACATGGACCGATACATACCATTTTCAGCACACATATTTATACCCTGCGCCACACTGTGGAACAGGGTATTATTAGTTAGTGCATATGTTTGCAACACCCAGAAGGAGACGAGATAGACACATGGTGTCTTTGGCAAAAATGCTTAGGGTGGTCTCCTGAGTCGATTTAGCCATGTCCGTCTGTCCGTGAACACATTTTTGTAATCAAAGTCTAGGTCGCAGTTTTAGTCCAATCGACTTCAAATTTGGCACAAGTATGTGTTTTGACTCAGAATATAACCCTATTGATTTTGGAAGAGATCGGTTCAGATTTAGATATAGCTCCCAAATATATATATACATTTTTATAAAATAAAACAATAATATAACCTATAAATTCAGTCTATTAATTTTTAGCTAGGGGGGCTGTAGCCCCCCCCCCTAGGAAAATTTTCTAGCTACGCTAATGGCTTCCATATATATTTTTCGCCCGATATGGACTTATATGGCCCCAGAAGCCAGAGGTTTGGCCCAATTTGGTTGAAATTTTGCACTAGGAGTACAATTAGTAGTATAGTCAAGTGTGCAAAATTTGATTGAAATCGGTTCTGATTTAGATATAGCTCCCATCATTAGCGTAGCTAGACAATTTTCCTAGGGGGGGGGGGGGCTATAGCCCCCCTAGATAAAAATTTATAGACTGAACTTATAGGTTCAATTAGAGTTTTATTTCATAAAATTTAATAAAAAATTAGGCATCAAAATAACTCGACAATTAATTTATAATAAAGCAAATAAAAGTAGTTCCACACTTTTCCCAGCAAAAAAGTTGTGAGTTGTTCTAAAGGCACAACTTTAAAAGTACTTCCAAAAATGTCCTCTATTATTTTAACTACACAGGAAGTTTTTTTAACTTCATTTTTTCATATTTTAATGTGTAGTTTTTTGTTTTCTTTTTTTTTCAAATAGTTTAAAAAAAGAGTAAGAATAAATAAATTGGTACAAATTATTAAAAATTTGTACCAATTTACCACAAAACTGCTAAATCCATTATAGAAAAATCGATAATTTTATTATTCGAGGAAAAACGTTTCAAACAAGCGTCAGAATGCATTAAAAATCATAAAAACAGTATAAAAATTATATGTTTGGGAAAATATCACAAAATTTTTTAATTCACATTCAAAACACTGAATTCGGATCTCACCTTAAGAAGTGATGCAAATTCATTGCAACGGCTGTTGGACATTACAAGCTCATATTATATTCATTGCTTCTCCGCCAATTTTGCACCACTTCTAGACACAAAAAGAACATTTTCACTACTTTTTTGGTGACGCTTTTTCGCAGCGTTATTAAGATATTAATTTATGAAATAATTGATAATAATGTCAATTACTATTTTTATACCCACCACCATAAAATGGTGACGGGGGTATAATAAGTTTGTCATTCCGTTTGTAACACATCGAAATATCGATTTCCGACTATATAAAGTATATATATTCTTGATCAGGGAGAAATTCTAAGACGATATAAGCATGTCCGTCTGTCCGTCTGTCTGTCTGTCTGTTGTAATCACGCTACAGCCTTCAATAATGGCGCTATCGTCCCGAAATTTGGCAAAGATTAGTTTTTTGTTTGCAGGCAGGTCAAGTTCGAAGATGGGCTATATCGGTCCAAGTTTTGATATAGTCCCCATATAAACCGACCTCCCGATTTCGGGTCTTGGGCCTATAAAAACCGTAGTTTTTATCAGATTTGCCTGAAATTGGAAATCCAGAGGTATTTTGGGACCATAAAGAGGTGTGTCGAAAATGGTCCGTATCGGTCCATGTTTTGGTATAGCCCCCATATAGACCGATCTATCGATTTTGCTTCTTAGGCGTCTCGAAACAGTATTTTCTATCCGATTTGTCTGAAATTGAAAATCTAGAGGTATTTTAGGACCATAAGGAGGTGTTTCGAAAATGGTCCGTATCGGTCCATGTTTTGGTATAGCCCCCATATAGACCGATCTCCCGATTTTGCTTCTTAGGCGTCTAGAAACAGTATTTTCTATCCAATTTGTCTGAAATTGAAAATCTAGAGGTATTTTAGGACCATAAGGAGGTGTGTCGAAAATGCTCCGAATCGGTCCATATTTTGGTATAACCCCCATATAGACCGATCTCCCGATTTTGCTTCTTACGCGTCTAGAAACAGTATTTTCTGTCCGATTTGTATGAAATTGCAAATCTAGAGGTATTTTGGGACCATAAAGAGGTGTGTCGAGAATGGTATCCATCGGTCCATGTTTTGATATAGCCCCCATAGAGACTGATCTCCCGATTTTGCTTCTTGGGCTTCTAGAAACTATATTTTCTATCCGATTTTCCTGAAATTGAAAATCTAGAGTTCTTTTGGGACCATAAAAAGGTGTGCCGAAAATGTGTGCCGAAAAGGTGTGCCGAAAATGGTGCCCATTTTTTGGTATAGCCCCCATATAGACTGATCTCTCGATTTTTACTTCTTGAGACTATATTTTCTAGCCGATTTGTTTGAAATTGAAAATCTGGAGGTATTTTAAGATCACAAATATGTGAGTAGCAAATGGTGCCTATCGGTCCATGTTTTGGTGTAGCCCCCATATACACCGATCTCCCGGCTTTATTTCTTGGGCTTCTAGAATTCGTAGTTTTTATCCGATTTGCTGGAAATTAGTAATCTATAATGAAATTTTAGACAAACGAAATTTCCTTTTCTTATAAAGTATTTTCGTTTATTCAACGATTGTCTCTAAAACTTGGGTCAAAAGAAAACTTTGCTTGTCTAAAATTACGTTTCTCAAAAAAGAAAACACTTCTTTCAGGGTATAGCAGGCGCACTGATCATGAAAATTGCTTCAAACTGAAAGTAAAATATCCAGATTTTACTCATCGTAAATAATGGCGGAAAAAAATCTACATATTTAAGATTTTAAATCAAGGCGTAATTTCATCATATACACGATATGTTTATAATTTCTCTAAAACTCAAACAAAATTGGTTCTCATAAATCCAGAATCTGATCTGGTCTTCATAGGTAGAATCTTTAAAGTTTGTCTTCGGGAACTGTCTTGCTTGGGAGAAGATTTGTCATCAAATCCGCTACAATTCTATATATTATCAAGTAACCCACTACGACGAAGAGTTTTCAAAGTAAACTATCATATTTGATTCATGGTGGTGGGTATTTAAAATTCGGCCCGGCCGAATTTACTGCTTTATATACTTGTTTTAATTAAATTGACTAAACTAAATCAATCATAAGTTCAACCACAGCTTTATTTCATAAATATCTGACTTCAAACATTCGATTGTTCATGGAAGTCTTTAGCGGAACTTTGTGCGATTGTATATACTTGTTTAATTTTTATAAAAATTAAAAAAAAAACTATTGACATTTATTGATAAGTGTAAAATCATAAATAGAGTTTCAAATTCTGGGGGGGGGGGCTAAAATTTTTCTGGGGGGTCTAAGCCCCCTCCCCAGAGGCCTTCCTACGCTTATGATGGAAGCTATATCTAAATCTGAACCGATTTCAATCAAATATGACACACATGACTATACGACTAAGTGTTATGTTTGTACAAAATTTCTAACAAATCGGTATAAAACTCTGGCTGCTGGGTTCATATTAGTGCGTATCGGGCGAAAGATATATATGGGAGCTGTATCTAAATCTGAACCGATTTCTTCCAAAATCAATAGGGTTCTATTCTGACCCAAATTAGGAACATGTGCCAAATTTGAAGGCGATTGGACTTAAATTGCGACCTAGACTTTGATCACAAAAATGTGTTCACAGACAGACGGACGGACATGGTTATATCGACTCAGGGATCCACCCTGCGTATTATTGCCAAAGACACCATGTGTCTATCTCGTCTGCTTCCGGGTGTTACAAACATATTCACTAACTTATAATACCCTGTTCCACAGTGTAGCGCAGGGTATAAAAAAATTATTGTTGACGTAAATAAAGATATTTTTATTCCAACCCCTCAGTTGATTTCGCCGTAGCGCCGATCTTTTCTGAAGAACGAATGGCTTAAGTGTGCGATAAACGAAACATTTTTCCGCGACATACAGATAAAACAAACTTGTCGGTAAAAATTGCCGCTTTCATTGTTTCGGAGTTTTTCTTTTCAATATAACATGATTCTTTAATATTAAACATTAAAGTTGAATAAAAACATGTAATGTCTTGTTATTTGCTGAGTTAATTAAAGAAAAAAGAAATTCGACAAGGTCAGGCAACAACAATGTCTAGTAGTGTGTTAAAAATTTTATAATGATGGCGACACTATCCAATTTTCCGCGAAGAAATTAGAATAGATTTTAATTTGGCGACATGCCGCTAGCTGTCACGGGTTTCCGTCGCGGATTTTGGGTTTCCCATAAGAAATTCACGTAAACAAGAGTTCGTCTATCGCAATGGTTACACACTTCTTCTTTCAACTCCAAGAAAAGTATACAACATCCTTAAAAAGAAAACCTATGTTTCTATTTTTATGCTAGCTATATATCAGTGAATGCTGTTTTTACTTGTATACGATAGATTGGTATCTGGCATTTTCTTGTTAATAACTGTATAATATCAATTCGTTCATTTTCTTGTCCAAAAAGCCCGTATAAAATTCTAATAATGTGTAGTTAATTATTTACCTAAATCTCATATATGGTCCTTCTGAAGTTTTTCGAGTAAGCCTTTAACGATTAGTTTCAAGGTTATCCTCATGTAGTTATTTCCATGACCTTTACCTTTAAAATATAATCCCATCAATCAAAACATCCATTGAAAGCCATGATCCAAGACATTGGGATTGTGACGATATGAACCTTTAACCATGTCATCGTCATAAATCCATAGATGATAGACGTCGAAGTCTCATTCATAATAAACACACTGTGGGGGGACCCATACTTGAACAATGGGAACACTTTCAAAAGAATCCCTTTAATCGAACATAAAAGACATTTTTTTATGTTTTTCTTGGTTATTATTTATTTAGGTTTAGACCATCGAACATTTTCTCTCTTTGGTAAATACACTTGGCAAGCAAATAAAAGGACCACAAACCACATATAGAAGATTTTTCGTATTGACAGGGTGGCAATAAAGCAAAGCGCTAAATTTTTTATCTTATTGTTCAAAAGAAAAATATGTCTGAAATAACATCACATTTTAGAATCAGTTTAGATTTGTTTGAGTTGACTACGAGTACCTTTGGCACGATCACACATGATACGAAAGTGGCTCTGCGGAATTGTGCAAATACCCGGCGTAGTGCCGTCTTGAGATGATCAACACTTTGGTATTTTTTAGTGCCAATCTTACTGTCCAAAATATACTAGGCGCAACCTACATCAATAGCAATTACTTGTGCCAAGATTCAAGTCGATAGCTTGTTTCATTCAGAAGCTATCGACTTGCGTATGTGCTGTTACACAGAAAAAAAAAAATTCTGTAGTTAAACTAACGCTAAATTTAACTTAGTTTTATTGGAAAATAATTATTTGCTAGAAGTTAAATTTTATTATTTTTTCTGAAATTTTACATTTTTTAAGTATGCCTCAAAAATTTTATGAACTAAACGTGAGTATAAAGTTCATAACCGTACACAAAAATAGTAAGAATGAACTACTGTATGGTTAAATGGTCATGATTTGGCGCCAATGATTTTCTTTTTTAATTATAGTTAATCTCTTCTTCTATGAGAGGGTGTAATTTCGAGAACTGCAGTTAAAAAGTACAACGGGGCATTACATTTTCCTGGTTTTAACAACGCTTTGTGGAAATCTCAAAATGTGGAGTACAATTTAGATAATAGTTCATTCTTTCTATAATACAGTTTACTTTTTTCGGTGTAGAAAACTCTTCGTCAGGTTACTTGAAAATACATATATTGAATCTCAGGTGGGAGCTATACCAGAACATGGACCGATCCACATCATATTCGCTACGCGTATTTACGGACCGAAAATACCTCTAAATTTTGAATTTCCGGCAAAATGGATAAAAATTGCGGTGTCTCGAAGTCAAATCGGGAGATCGGTCTATACGTGGGGTATATCAAAATCGATCGATACGCCCCATATTCGGCTTAAATATGTGTGGACCCAAAATACGTCTTGATTTTAAATTTCAGGCAAATCGCATAAAAATTGAGATGTCGACACACTTACGAGGTCAATTTTGGAGATCGGTCTATTTGAGGTAAATACGAAAATATGAACCGATACACACCATATTCGGGGTACTTATGCGTAGACTCGAAATATCTCCAGATTTCGAATTTCATGTAAATCGGATAAAAATTGCGGTGTCTAGAAGCCCAAGAAGTCAAATCGGGCTATATGGCGGCTATACCAAACCGTGGACCGATACACACGATTTTCGACACACCTAAAGGGTGATACGGTCAAAATTTGGTCAAAATAAACTTGACGTATTTCTTTCAATTTTGCATTTAAACCTGAACACCCCTCATTTTGAAGGTGTGTGTGTGTAGAATGTTGCTCCTATTTTGATTTTGGAATTCACTCTTCAGTTGTCAAAATGCCGTCCAAGCAAGAAGAGCAGCGTATCAAAATTTTGCTCGCGCATCGCGAAAATCCGAGCTACTCGCACGCAAAGCTGGCAAAATCGCAAAAAGTTGCCAAATCAACCGTTACAAATGTAATTAAAGTGTTTGGGGAACGTTTGTCGACAGCCAGGAAGTCTGGATCGGGGGCAAATCGAAAACCGGAAGCCGCTGAGACGACAAAGAGAGTTGCCGGTAGTTTCAAGCGAAACCCTAACCTCTCTCTCCGAGATGCCGCAAATAAGCTGGGTGTATCGTCTACAACCGTGCATCGAGCCAAAAAACGAGCCGGACATCGTGCATCGAGCCAAAAAACGAGCTCGACTTACAAGAAGGTAGTAACTCCAAATCGCGATGATAAACAAAATACGACGGCCAAAGCGCGATCCCGGAGGCTGTACACGACGATGCTGACGAAGTTTGACTGCGTGGTAATGTACGACGAAACCTACGTCAAAGCCGACTACAAGCAGCTTCCGGGACAGGAGTTTTATACGGCAAAAGGGAGGGGAAAGGTAGCAGATATTTTCAAGCACATAAAACTGTCAAAGTTCGCAAAGAAATATCTGGTTTGGCAAGCCATCTGTACCTGTGGCTTGAAAAGCAGCATTTTCATAGCTTCCGGGACTGTCAACCAAGAAATTTACGTGAAAGAGTGTTTGAATAAACGTCTGCTGCCTTTCCTGAAGAAACACGGTTGTTCCGTACTGTTTTGGCCGGGTTTGGCATCTTGTCATTACGGTAAAAAGGCCATGGAGTGGTACGCCGCCAACAAGGTGCAGGTGGTTCCCAAGAACAAGAACCCTCCCAACACGCCAGAGCTCCGCCCAATTGAGAAATACTGGGCTATTGTCAAGCGGAACCTAAAGAAGACAAAAAAAAACTGCTAAGGACGAGCAGCAGTTCAAGGCAAACTGGCTTTCTGCGGCGAAGAAGGTGGACAAGGTGGCTGTACAAAATCTGATGGCAGGTGTCAAGCGTGAGGCCCGGCAATTCGGATTTGGAAAAGCGAAAGCCTAACTGAATATTTTTCCTGAATTTTATACTAATTGAACGTGAAAAAGAAATTTAATTTGATTTTTTAAACAAACGATTTCACCGATTTGCACGCGTTTTCCCTTGGCCAAATTTTGACCGTATCACCCTTTATTTGTGGTCCTAAAATACCTCTGATTTCCAATTTCAGACAAATCGAATAAAAACTACAGTTTCTAGAAGCGCAAGAAGTAAAATCACGAGATCGGGGCTATACCAAAATATGGACTGATACACACCATTTTCGACATACCTATTTGTGATCCTAAATACTTCTAAATTTTCAATTTTAGACAAATCGTATAAAAACTATGGTTTCTAGAAGCCCAAGAAGTCAAATCGGGATATCGGGCTATATGGGGGCTATACCAAACCGTGGACCGATACACACCATTTTCGACACACCTATTTGTGGTCCTAATATACCTCTAGATTTCCAATTTTAGGCAAATCGAATAAAAACTACGGTTTCTAGAAGCCCAAGACCCCAAATCAGGGGATCGGTTTATCTGGGAGCTATATCAAAACCTAGACCGATCTTCGAACTTGGCCTGCATGCAGACAAAAGACGAATCTGTACCAAATTTCAGGATGATAGTGTCATTATTGATTACAACAGACAGTCGGACGGACATGCTTATATCGTCTTACAATTTCTCCCTGATCAAGAATATATATATACTTTATATAGTCGGAAATCGATATTTCGATGTGTTACAAACGGAATGACAAACTTATAATACCCCCATCACCATTCTATGGTGGTGAGTATAATAACGTATTTTTGTCACATGAGCAATTTATGAGTTGAATAAATAAATTTTGTTGTTGAAAAAATTTTAAATTGACAAAATATAAAATCTGACATCATTTTTGTATTGGTGTATTAGACATTCAATTAAATTACTGAAGACATATGTATATAATTTTTACGCATGTTGCCTCTCTGCTGCTAAGGTGGTAATATCCAATCTTATTGATAACTCTTTCGAAAATCCTTTGCACTCAATGGACTTTGATAGGTTCATAGAAAATTCGCACAAACTCTTAGTTTTTTTACCCCTTTCATACATATGTCTCTTGCTCACTTGCATATTTGGGAATTCAAAGCCTTCTTTCCACCAAGCAAAATTGTTGGCAATGTCATGGAGATGTACCACCATAAAAGACATCTGGGCTTTTGAAATGGGGGCGACAGAAGTGAGAAGGAGCTCCTAAGTGAGTTTAAGCACATTATAACCAAGAGATGACATAGAGAAGCATTGTATGTATCCTGGCAGGGAAGTGGATTGTGCCACTATATATGAACAATGTCTGCGGATTTGACAACATTATGTCTATGACACTCAATCGTATACCATTCTGTAGGGAAGGACGAATGGATTGGTGCATAGATGAAAGTATTTGGAAATTATGTGCCAAACAAAGACGATTCCTTTGGTATTAGGCACTGGAATGTGTTCGATATTCACACGCGCTGAGAATATTTCCTCAACGATTTTAACACACAAAACTGTTGAGACTTTCAAGGACAATAGCCTCATCACAGGGACTTATATAAACATTTAACAGGGACTAAAAAGAGGACTAACAACTCTATACATTAAGCATTCTTGATATACACGCAGAGAAAAAAATCTTTGGAAAACGTGTACCGAAAACGTTTTTCTTTTGTTTGAGTTTTTTGAATTTCCTCGAAATTTTTAAACTGAAGAAATAAAAATTTTTATTTTTTCAATAAAAACAAGTATATACGGCCGTAAGTTCGGCCAGGCCGAAGCTTATGTACCCTCCATCATGGATTGCGTAGAAACTTCATCTAAACACTGCCATCCACAATCGAATTACTTAAGTTGCGGTAACGCTTGCCGATGGCAAGGTATCTTAAAACCTCCTAACACCATCTTCTAAATTGTATGTAAGTCCATACGTGGTATATATTAAATCAAAAAAGATCGATCCAATACGTATATAATTCAGTTTGACAAAGTATACATAAAATTTTGACAAAATTTTCTACAGAAATAAAATTTTAACAAAATTTTCTATAGCAATAAAATTTTCACAAAATTTTCTACAGAAATAAAAATTTTCACAAAATTTTCTATAGAAAGAAAATTTTGACAAAAATTTCTACAGAAATAAAATTTTAACAAAATTTTCTATAGAAATAAACTTTTGACAAAATTTTCTATAGAAATAAAATCTTGGTAGATTACTTTTGGCTCGAGTGGCAACCATGATTATGAACCGAATAAAATTTTAACAAAATTTTCTATAGAAATAAAATTTTGACAAAATTTTCTATAGAAATAAAATTTTGACAATGATGAAAATTTTATTATGAACCGAATAAAATTTTAACAAAATTTTGTCTAGAAATAAAATTTTGACAAAATTTTCTATAGAAATAAAATTTTGACAAAATTTTCTATAGAAATAAAATTTTGGTAGATTATTTTTGGCTCTAGTGGCAACCATGATTATGAACCTATATGGACCAATTTTTGTGTGATTGGTCCAATTTTGGTATGGTTGTTAGCGACCATATACTAACACCACGCGCCTAATTTGAACCGGATCGGATGAATTTTGCTCCTCCAAGAGGCTCCGGAGGTCAAATCTGGAGAATGTTTTATATGGGGGCTATATATAATTATGGACCGATATGCACCAATTCTGGTACGGTTTTTAAAGATCATATACTAACACCATGTTCCAAATTACAACCGGATTGGATGAAATTTGCTTCTCTTGGAGACTTCGCAAGCCAAATCTGGGGATCGGTTTATATGGGGGCTATATATAATTATGAACCGATGTGGACCAATTTTTGCATGGTTGTTAGAGAGCATATACCAATATCATGTACCAAATTTCAGGCGGATCGGATGAAATTTGCTTCTCTTTGAGGCTCCGCAACCCAAATCTGGGGATCGGTTTATATGGGCGCCATATATATAATTATGGACCGAAGTGGACCAATTTTTGCACGGTTGTTAGAGACCATATACCAACATCATGTACCAAATTTCAGCCGGATCGGATGAAATTTGCTTCTCTTTGGGGCTCCGCAAGCCAAATCTGGGGATCGGTTTATATGGGGGCTATATATAATTATGGACCGATGGGAACCAATTTTTGCATGGTTGTTAGAGACCATATACCAACACCATATACCAAATTTCAGCCGGATCGGATGAAATATGCTTCTTTTAGAGGCTCCACAAGCCAAATCTGAGGGTCCCTTTATATGGGGGCTATACGTAAAAGTGGACCGATATGGCCCATTTTCAATACCATCCGACCTACATCGATAACAACTACTTGTGCCAAGTTTCAAGTCGATAGCTTGTTTCGTTCGGAAGTTAGCGTGATTTCAACAGACGGACGGTCGGACATGCTTAGATCGACCCAGAATTTCACCACGACCCAGAATATATATACTTTATGGGGTCTTAGAGCAATATTTCGATGTGTTACAAACGGAATGACAAAGTTAATATACCCCCATCCTATGATGGAGGGTATAAAGAGAACTTTGGTCGAAGCAGGGATCGAACCCACGACCCTTGGCATGCAAGTCGGACGTAGCAACCACTGCTCCACGGTGCCAAACTAAATGTTTGTTTCTGTTAAATAAACTTTGTTTATTCGGTTCGTGGGCGCCGCAAGCTATGCTATATAAATATAACTTATATGATGACCATAACAGGTACATGGCTCAGTTGTTAGTGTGTTGGCTTACAAAGTGCATGGTCCGCGGTTCGATTCTCCGTCCGGGCGAAGGGTAAAAAAAAATTTTAAAGATTTATAAAATCGTATAATTTCTTCTACATTGTTGGTATTACAGGAAAAGGTGTTAAGAACTAAAAAACCTCGTGGATGTGAGAAAGATGTGAGGGAAAATGTAATTAGCAAGAAAACAATGTTTTTTTTTTTTGAGTTTGTCTTTATGAAATTGTTTTTACATCCTGGAAAAGAATAAACGTTTATCACAAAAAGTATATACTTTTCTTCCAAATACATTTCTTTACAGCGAAAAGCAAATCAGAAACGAACTTTGTTTGTCTCAAATTTCGTTTGGGAGGAAAGAATTATTTTTTGGGGTGTAGTCCATCATTTCCATTACTCTTTGTATGAGTAGTTCAATGTTATGACCCATTTGGGATCTCATGTTTGAAATGTTCTTAAAATGTTTAAAACAACTACAACAACAAATGTCCAGCATCACAATATTTTTGAGATTTGTGCAATCATCGTTGACATTCATGGAATTTAACATCAATCACGATAAAATCACATATAAGTGGGTGACAAGGGCCTTTTATACTGCCTCTGGCTAACTCGATTACCACACATAGAGAGTCAAATAGGAATCACACTAGGGAATTAAAAATTCATTTGATTTTACTTGAGCTTTTGATGACATGGATTTGCAAAGGCTTTTATGAACATAGAAGGTAAAGAAAATGTCATTACAGATATATTGATTGTATCACAATCACGAGACATTTGATGTTATCGACTAGGACACAGCCAGCCTATTCATTTAAGTGGAATAATGGAAATGGGAACGAATTGGAAAAAGTATATATGGATATACAGAGTCATGGTTAACATATTTTGTGTCACTTAAACATCGAAGTTACATGATTTGGCTTGGCTATCTTGTACTGAAGTGGTCATGATATAAGCTTTTCAAAAGTGGTCAGAAATGTGTGGTGAAAATATGACAAATTTTTAAAATATAACATGTGATATTACACGTGTATGGCAATTTAATTGGGACGATCGGCTGTTTATTTTCGGAAAAACTGGACATGACAATCATTTTTTTGTCGGCTGTCTTCTGTAATGGCTTTTTCTTAATTTTTTCCAATCACAAAATTTCCTTTTTGATATATTTTTTGATATTGCTTTCATTGAATGTTGTCACAAATTTTAAATTGTTTTATAAAATTTATTTCTATTTCCGATCATTGATAAATTAATCAATTTTCATTTTACTATATTGAATTATTAATATTTTGGCACAAAAAAATCATAAAAATTATTTAGATTTAAAGTAATGGACAAAGCAATTTTAATCTGATAAAATTTCAATTAAGCATTTAATATTTAAAATGCTTTGGGCAACCCTGTTTCGCTAATACCTTACAAAAAGGTAATACGCCAATGTATTTTTGTGAAATTCCGTGAAAATCGGAAGATTAGAGATGTACAAAACCTCATACATTTTTGTATTTAATTTTTCCATAGAAAATTGGATATTACCAAAGGCAAAAAATCCAGCCCAAGTGCCACGTCAATCATTTTGTGTTGTGAAGGAAGAAATTTGCAAAGCAGTGTAAAAAGATTTTGCAGTTGCCTCATTGTGCACATTTTTTACTCTTCACCCTCCTCCCGATTGCCCAAATTCCAAGAAGTCTACGGTGTTCTACGTGCAGAGAGGAGGGAAAGCCAATTTTTTTGCAATTGTTGAAAGAAAACCCATCAACCATAGTTTGACCAATTTCTGCACTCGATAAATTGCCATGATGTAAGAAGTTATGCCGTGTAAAATTCATTTACTATAAAACCCCAATCAAGAAGCAGAAATTATATGGCAAAAGTCTCTCCAAAAGGAAAACTCAAATTACTCGTCATGCTCAAAATTAAAAATTAATCTAAGTCAAGTATATATTAGTTTTTTTTTGCACAAAAATTTTTTTGTTTGCTTTAAAAAAGTCTAATTTAATTATTTTTTGATAAGGCAATTCGATTTCATAAAGCGTGAAACCAGTCCCATTTGAAATGCAATAGCTTTAAAACCCACCCTAATACATTTCATTCTCAACAAAATTCATCAAAAACTCCATTCATAAGTGCATTGAAATGCTCAGCAAGTCAATCGATCGTATTAATGATCATTAACCACATACCAAACCTGCGCATCATCGAACATCAACGTTGCAACATAAAAAATTCACCTCTACCCCGCATTAAACATTCCTGATGGCCTTCATCGAATATTTGCAAAACAAAAAGAGTAGAAAACAAGTAAGTAAAGTCTAAAGTCGGGCGGGACCGACTATATTATACCCTTCACCATCATGTAGACCAACATTTGTGTTACCATCTCAACTACTTCAAATTTGCTGGGAGCTATATAAAGGTTTGCATTTCCAGATACAAATACTTATAATGGAGACAATTTTTTGTACATCTACAAAATCTCTAGAATTAAAATTGAAATCGGCTAACGCCCTGGAATGAAACACAATGTTAATAAAAAACAAGTAAGGAAAGTCTAAAGTCGGGCGGGCCGACTATATTATACCCTGCACCACTTTGTAGATCTAAATTTTCGATACCATATCACATCCGTCAAATGTGTTGGGTGCTATATATAAAGGTTTGTCCCAAATACATACATTTAAATATCACTCGATTTGGACAGAATTTGATAGACTTTTACAAAATCTATACACTCAAAATTTAAGTTGGCTAATGCCCTAGGGTGGAACACAATTTTAGTAAAAAACGCAGGGTATAAATATGGGAAACATTTAAATCTGAAGCAATTTTAAGGAAACTTCGCAAAAGTTTATTTATGATTTATCGCTCGATATATATGTATTAGAAGTTTAGGAAAATTAGAGTCATTTTTACAACTTTTCGACTAAGCAGTGGCGATTTAACAAGGAAAATATTATATATTTTGACCATTTTTGTCGAAATCAGAAAAACATATATATGGGATCTATATCGAAATCTGAACCGATTTCAATCAAATTTGGCACACATGACAATATTACTAATTGTACTCCTAGTGCAAAATTTCAACCAAATTGGGCAAAAACTCTGGCTTCTGGAGCCATATAAGTCCATATCGGGCGAAAAATATATATGGAAGCTATATCTAAATCTGAACCGATTTCAATCAAATTTGGCACACATGACTATACTACCAATTGTACTCCTTGTGCAAAATTTCAAGCTAATCGGGATAAAATCTGGCTTCTGGGTCCATATAAGTGCATATCGGGCGAAAGATATATATGAGAGCTATATCTAAATCTGAACCGATTTCAATCAAATTTAGCACACTTGACTATACGACTAAGTATTATGTTTGTACAAAATTTCAAGCAAATCGGTATAAAACTCTGGCTGCTGGGACCATATTAGTGCATATCGGGCGAAAGATATATATATATATATATATATATATATATATATATATATATATATATATATATATATATATATATATATATATATATATATATATATATATATATATATATATATATATATATATATATATATATATATATATATATATATATATATATATATATATATATATATATATATATATATATATATATATATATATATATATATATATATATATATATATATATGGAAGCTACATCTAAATCTGAACCGATTTCAATCAAATTTGGCACTCATGACTATACTACCAATTGTACTCCTTGTGCAAAATTTCAAGCTAATCGGGATAAAATCTGGCTTCTGGGTCCATATAAGTGCATATCGGGCGAAAGATATATATGAGAGCTATATCTAAATCTGAACCGATTTAAATCAAATTTAGCACACTTGACTATGCGACTAAGTATTATGTTTGTTGTACAAAATTTCAAGCAAATCGGTATAAAACTCTGGCTGCTGGGACCATATTAGTGCATATCGGGCGAAAGATATATATATATATATATATATATATATATATATATATATATATATATATATATATATATATATATATATATATATATATATATATATATATATATATATATATATATATATATATATATATATATATATATATATATATATATATATATATATATATATATATATATGTATGTCAATCGCATTGTTTGGGGACACAAAAAAGTTTAAACTTTTTTTACATACATAGCTTCGTACCATTCCCCCTACCCTATATATCCCGATTTTTTACCCATATGACCACGTAATACTAAGGTATATCCATTTAACTATATACCGTTTTATTTGGGGTCCGTCATCTACGTACCGTTTACTTCTGGGACATGTCCTCAAACAGAACGGTTTGTATACATAAATTAAAGGTTGCCAGATCTTAACGGAATTTGAACGCGTCGTCCATTCGCCTTTGGCTTCCGTGTGTGTTTTCTTTGTCATAAAAACCAATATTTGGCTGAAATGTGGCAGTGTTCAAACATTTCTAATAACAAATTGTGCATCAACGATACATGAAAATGTGGTTCATTTTTATTTTGTCCATTGGGATATTAACAACGGAAAAAATGTGTCTGACAGATTAAAGTAAAACTTTGAACAGGCAACTTACACAATGTAAAGGACATATAATTCAGGACAAATAAAGAAATTTTAATTGAAAAAGCATATATTGCGCCAAAATTTGAACAATCATTAAATAAGATTGTTTTTTCGAAAATACAATAATTTTCCGTCGGCACCATACTTAGGTGGCCAACCCAAACCTAGTACCAAGACTAAAAAAAGAAATGAAACAGTAAAAAGGAATAAGTAATGCTTTATTCCTAAAGATTCGAGTTTTGCCGCTAAAAGCAAAAATAATTCTGTAAAAGCAGAATAACATTAGAAGTTTTTAGCTAATTTTCTTATAGCATGGTGGGGAGTGACCCAAAGTAAGAATTGAAGATGTTTACTTTCATTAAAATAAATTATTAAAGAAAAGTAACCCTGAAAACATTGCTATTTTAGCGCGATAATGCCAACTTAACAATACAATACCACCATTCGTCACCATCTCGTCACCATCCATTAAACCTCTGCGCAAAATAATTAAAAACGAAAATATTCATCAAATTAGCTTAGCTCACGGCTTTTTACTGTTCAGTTTTTGTTTGTTATTCTGGGCACTAAAAAATGTGCACAATTGGTCTTAACTTTTGTAAAAAATGAAGCCACTTTTCGAAACAATGATAAAATATTTGAATTTTCAACAATCGATATCTCGAAAACTAAGCACTTTTTGGCAAAAGTTTTGCTTAATATTTTCTCGTTAGAAAACACCACTTATTCCCAATACGCATTTGTGGTCTTAAATTTGGAAAAATGCAGCCATTTTTCGAAAAAGTGGTCAAATATTTAAATTTTCAATAATCGATATCTCGAAAACTAATCATTTTTAGCAAAATTTTTACTAAATATTTTCTTTTTAAACTACACCATTTATTCCCAATATGCATGTTTAGTCTTAAAATATGTAAAAAATGCAGCAATTTTCAACAAATTGGTAAAATGTTTGAATTTTCAACGATCGAAATCTCGAAAACTAAGCATTTTGGGCCAACTTTGTACTTAACATTTTCACTTTAGAAAACACCATATATACCCAATATGCATGTTCTGACTCAAGTTTTGTAAAAAAAATGCAGCCATTCTTCGAAAGTGTTAAAATATTTGAATTTTCAACGATCGATATCTCGAAAACTAAGCAGTTTTAGCAAAATTTGTACTTCATATTTTCTGTTTAGAATACACCATTTATTCTTAATATGCATGTTTTATCCTAAATTTTGTAACAAAAGCAACCATTTTTCGAAAAAGTGGTAAAATATTTGAATCTTCAAATTTTGTAAAAAAGTGCAACCATTCTTCGAAAGTGCTAAAATATTTAAATTTTCAGCGATTGATATGTCGAAAACTAAGCATTTTTAACAAAATTTTTACTTAATATTTGCATATTTAGTCTAAAACTTTGTAAAAAATGCAGCCATTTTTCGAAACAACGGCAAAATATTTAAATTTTCAGCGATCGATATCTCGAAAAGTAAGCATTTTTAGCAAAATTTTTACTTAATATTTTCTCTTTAGAATGCACCAGTTATACCCAATATGCATGTTTTGTCTTAAATTTTGTAAAAAATGCAACTATTTTTCGAAAAAGTGGTAAAATATTTGAATTTTCAACGACCGATATTTCGAAAACTAAGCATTTTTAGCAAAATTTTTACTTAACATTTTCACTTTAAAAAACACCATATATACCCAATATGCATGTTTTGTCTCAAGTTTTGTAAAAAAAAATGCAGCCATTCTTCGAAAGTGGTAAAATATTTGAATTTTCAACGATAGATATCTCGAAAACTAAGCATTTTTAGCAATATTTTTACTTAATTTTTTCTCTTTATAATGCACCATATATACCCAATATACATATTTTGTCTCAAGTTTTGTTTCAAGTTTTGAAAAAATGCAGCCATTATTCTTAAGTGCTAAGCTATTTAAATTTTCAACGATCAATATCTCGAAAACTAAGCATTTCTAGCAAAATTTTTACTTAATATTTTCTGTTTAGAATGCACCATTTATACCCAATATGCATCTTTTGTCTCAAGTTTTGTAAAAAAGTGCAACCATTCTTCGCAAGTGCTAAAATATTTAAATTTTCAGCGATCGATATCTCGTAAACTAAGCATTTTTAGCAAAATTTTTTCTTAATATTTTCTCTTTATAATGCACCATATATACCCAATATGTATGCTTTGTCTCAAGTTTTGTAACAAAGTGCAAACATAATTCGAAAGTGCTAAAATATTTGAATTTTCAACGATAGATATCTCGAAAACTAAGCATTTTTAGCAATATTTTTACTTAATTTTTTCTCTTTAGAATGCACCATATATACCCAATATGCATGTTTTGTCTCAAGGTTTGTTTCAAGTTTTGGAAAAAATGCTGCCATTTTTCTTAAGTGTTAAAATATTTAAACTTTCAACGATAGATATCTCGAAAACTAAACATTTTTAGCAAAATGTTTACTTAATATTTTCTCTTTAGAATACACCAGTTATTCCCAATATGCATGTGTCGTCTTAAATTTTGGAAAAAATGCAACCATTTTTCGAAAAAGTGGTAAAATATGTGAATTTTCAACAATCGATATCTCGAGAATAAAGCACTTTTACCAAAATTTTTACTTAATATTTTCTCTTTAGAATGCACCAGTTATTCCCAATATGCATGTTTGGCTTAAATTTTGTAAAAAATGCAACCATTTTTCGAAAAAGTGGTAAAATATTTGAATTTTCAACAGTCGATATCTCGAGAATTAAGCATTTTTTAGCAAAATTTTTGCTTAATATTTTCTCTTTAGAATGCACCAGTTATACCCAATATGCATGTTTTGTCTCAATTTTTTTAAAAAATGCAACCATTTTTCTAAAAAGTGGTAAAATATTTGCAATTTCAATGATCGATATCTCAAAAACTAAGCATTTTTAGCAAAATTTTTACTTAATATATTCTCTTTAGAATGCACCAGTTATACCCAATATGCATGTTTTGTTTAAAGTTTTGTAAAAAAGTGCAACCATTCTTCGCAAGTGCTAAAATATTTAAATTTTCAGCGATCGATATCTCGTAAAATAAGCATTTTTAGCAAAATTTTTTCTTAATATTTTCTCTTTATAATGCACCATATATACCCAATATGTATGCTTTGTCTCAAGTTTTGTAACAAAGTGCAAACATTCTTCGAAAGTGCTAAAATATTTGAATTTTCAACGATAGATATCTCGAAAACTAAGCATTTTTAGAAAAATTTTTACTTAATATTTTCTCTTTAGAATACACCAGTTATTCCCAATATGCATGTGCCGTCTTAAATTTTGGAAAAAATGCAACCATTTTTCGAAAAAGTGGTAAAATATGTGAATTTTCAACAATCGATATCTCGAGTATAAAGCACTTTTACCAAAATTTTTACTTAATATTTTCTCTTTAGAATGCACCACTTATTCCCAATATGCATGTTTTGTCTCAAATTTTGTAAAAAATGCAACCATTTTTCGAAAAAGTGGTAAAATATTTGAATTTTCAACAGTCGATATCTCGAGAATTAAGCATTTTTAGCAAAATTTTTGCTTAATATTTTCTCTTTAGAATGCACCATGTATACCCAATATGCATGTTTTGTCTCAAGTTTTGTAAAAAATGCAACCATTTTTCGAAAAAGTGGTAAAATATTTGAATTTTCAACGATCGATATCTCAAAAACTAAACATTTTTGGCAAAATTTTTACTTAATATTTTCTCTTTAGAATGCACCAGTTATACCCAATATGCATGTTTTGTTTAAAGTTTTGTAAAAAAGTGCAACCATTCTTCGCAAGTGCTAAAATATTTAAATTTTCAGCGATCGATATCTCGAAAACTAAGCATTTTAGCAAAATTTTTACTTAATTTTTTCTCTTTATAATGCACCATATATACCCAATATACATATTTTGTCTCAAGTTTTGAAAAAATGCAGCCATTTTTCGAAAAAGCGGTAAAATATTTACATTTTCAACGATCAATATCTCGAAAACTGAGCATTTTTAGCAAAATTTTTACTTAATATTTTCTGTTTAGAATGCACCATTCATACCCAATATGCATCTTTTGTCTCAAGTAAAAAAAGTGCAACCATTCTTCGCAAGTGCTAAAATATTTAAAATTTCAGCGATTGATATCTCGAAAACTAAGCATTTTTAGCAAAATTTCTACTTAATATTTTCTATTTAGAATGCACCATATATAACCAGTATGTATGTTTTGTCTCACGTTTTGTAAAAAATGCAACCATTTTTCGAAAATGCGGTAAAATATTTGAATTTTCAACGATCGATATCTCAAAAACTAAGCATTTTTAGCAAAATTTTTACTTAATATTATCTCTTTAGAATGCATCAGTTATACCCAATATGCATGTTTTGTCTCAAATTTTTTAAAAAATGCAACCATTTTTCGAAAAAGTGGTGAAATATTTGAATTTTCAACGATCGATATCTTAAAAACTAAGCATTTTTAGCAAAATTTTTACGTAATATTTTCTTTTTAGAATGCACCCGTTATTCCAAATATATATGTTTCTTCTTAAATTCTGTAAAAATGCCACAATTTTTCGAAAAAGCGGTAAAATATTTGAATTTTCAACGATCGATACCTCGAAAACTAAGCATTTTTAGCAAAATTTTTACTTAATATTTTCTCTTTAGAATGCACCAGTTATTCCAAGAATGCATGTTTTGTCTTAAATTTTGTAAAAATGCAACCATTTCTCGAGAAAGTGGTAAAATATTTGAATTTTCAACGATCAATATCTCGAAAACTAAGCATTTTTAGCATCATTTTTACTTAATATTTTCTCTTTAGAATGCACCATATATAACCAATATGCATGTTTTGTCCCAAGTTTTGTTTCAAGTTTCGTAAGAGCTAAAATATTTAAATTTTCAACGATCGATATCTCGAAAGCTAAACACTTTTAGCAAAATTTTTACTTAATATTTTCTCTTTAGAATGCACTAGTTATTCCAAGTATGCATGTTTCGTCTTAAATTTTGTAAAAAATGCAACCATTTTTCGAAAAAGTGGAAAAATAGTTGAATTTTCAACGATCGATATCTGGAAACTAAACATTTTTGGCAAAAATTTTTACTTTAGAATGCACCATTTATATCCAATATGCATGTTTTGTCTCAAGTTTTGTAAAAAAGTGCAACCATTCTTCGAAAGTGCTAAAATATTTAAATTTTCAGCGATCGATATCTCGAAAACTAAGCATTTTTAACAAAATTTTTACTTAATATTTTCTCTTTAGAATGCACCATATATACTCAATATGCATTTTTTGTCTACAGTTTTTGAAAAAATGCAGCCATTTTTCTTAAGTGCTAAAATATTTAAATTTTCAACGATTGATATCTCGAAAACTAAGCATTTTGAGCAAAATTTTTACTTAATATTTTCTCTTTAGAATGCACCAGTTATTCCCAATATGCATGTTTCGTCTTAAATTTTGTAAAAAATGCAACCATTTTTCGAAAAAGTGGTAAAATATTTGAATTTTCAACAGTCGATATCTCGAGAATTAAGCATTTTTATCAAAATTTTTGCTTAATATTTTCTCTTTAGAATGCACCAGTTATACCCAATATGCATGTTTTGTCTCAAATTTTTTCAAAAATGCAACCATTTTTCGAAAAAGTGGTAAAATATTTGAAATTTCAACGATCGATATCTCAAAAACTAAGCATTTTTAGCAAAATGTTTACTTAATATTTTCTCTTTAGAATGCACCAGTTATACCCAATATGTATGTTTTGTCTCAAATGTTTTAAAAAATGCAACCATTTTTAGAAAAAGTGGTAAAATATTTGAATTTTCAACGATCGATATCTCGAAAACTAAACATTTTTAGCAACATTTTAACTTAATATTTTCTCTTTAGAATGCACCATATATACCCAATATGCATGTTTTGTCCCAAGTTTTGTTTCAAGTTTCGTAAGAGCTAAAAAAAAATTTTAATTTTCAACGATTGATATATCGAAAGCTAAACACTTTTAGCAAAATTTTTACTTAATATTTTCTCTTTAGAATGCACTAGTTATTCCAAGTATGCATGTTTCGTCTTAAATTTTGTAAAAAATGCAACCATTTTTCGAAAGTGCTAAAATATTTGAAATTTCAACGATCGATATCTCAAATACTAAGCATTTTTAGCAAAATTTTTACTTAATATTTTCTCTTTAGAATGCACCACTTATACCCAATATGCATGTTTTGTCTCAAATTTTTTAAAAAATGCAACCATTTTTCGAAAAAGTGGTAAATTATTTGAATTTTCAACGATCAATATCTCGAAAACTAAGCATTTTTAGCAAAATTTTTACTTAATATTTTCTCTTTAGAATGCACCATTTATATCCAATATGCATGTTTTGTCTCAAGTTTTGTAAAAAAGTGCAACCATTCTTCGAAAGTGCTAAAGTATTTAAATTTTCAGCGATTGTTATCTCGAAAACTAAGCATTTTTAACAAAATTTTTACTTAATATTTTCTCTTTAGAATGCACCAGTTATTCCCAATATGCATGTTTCGTCTTAAATTTTGTAAAAAATGCAACCATTTTTCGAAAAAGTGGTAAAATATTTGAATTTTCAACAGTCGATATCTCGAGAATTAAGCATTTTTAGCAAAATGTTTACTTAATATTTTCTCTTTAGAATGCACCAGTTATACCCAATATGCATGCTTTGTCTCAAATTTTTTAAAAAATCAACCATTTTTCGAAAAAGTGGTAAAATATTTGAAATTTCAACTTTCGATATCTCAAAAACTAAGCATTTTTAGCAAAATGTTTACTTAATATTTTCTCTTTAGAATGCACCAGTTATAACCAATATGTATGTTTTGTCTCAAATTTTTTAAAAAATGCAACCATTTTTCTAAAAAGTGGTAAAATATTTGAATTTTCAATGATCGATATCTCGAAAACTAAGCATTTTTAGCAACATTTTAAGTTAATATTTTCTCTTTAGAATGCACCATATATACCCAATATGCATGTTTTGTCCCAAGTTTTGTTTCAAGTTTCGTAAGAGCTAAAATATTTAAATTTTCAACGATCGATATATCGAAAGCTAAACACTTTTATCAAAATTTTTACTTAATATTTTCTCTTTAGAATGCACTAGTTATTCCATGTATGCATGTTTCGTCTTAAATTTTGTAAAAAATGCAACCATTTTTCGAAAAAGTGGAAAAATAGTTGAATTTTCAACGATCGATATCTCGAAAACTAAACATTTTTGGCAAAATTTTTACTTAATATTTTCTCTTTAGAATGCACCAGTTATACCCAATATACATGTTTTGTCTCAAGTTTTATAAAAAGTGCAACCATTCTTCGAAATTGCTAAAATATTTGAAATTTCAACGATCGATATCTCAAAAACTAAGCATTTTTAGCAAAATTTTTACTTAATATTTTCTCTTTAGAATGCACCAGTTATACCCAATATGCATGTTTTGTCTCAAATTTTTTAAAAAATGCAACCATTTTTCGAAAAAGTGGTAAATTATTTGGATTTTCAACGATCAATATCTCGAAAACTAAGCATTTTTAGCAACATTTTTACTTAATATTTTCTCTTTAGAATGCACCATATATACTCAATATGCATTTTTTGTCTCAAGTTTTGGAAAAAATGCAACCATTTTTCGAAAAAGTGGTAAAATATTTGAATTTTCAACGATCGATATGTCGAAAACTAAGCATTTTTAGCAAATTTTTTCCTTAATATTTTCCCTTTAGAATGCACCATAAAGTTTTGGAAAAATTGCTGCCATTTTTCTTAAGTGCTAAAATATTTAAATTTTCGAAGATCGATATCTCGAAAACTAAGCATTTTTAGCAAAATTTTTACTTAATATTTTCTTTTTAGAATGCACTAGTTATTCCCAATATGCATGTTTCGTTTTAAATTTGAATTTTCAACGATCGATATCTCGAAAACAAAACATTTTGGGCATACTTTTTATTTAACATTTTCTCTTTAGAATACACTTTATATACACGATATGCACGTTGTATCTTAACTTTTATGAAAAATGCATTCATTTTTCGAAAAAAAGGTAAAATATTTGAATTCTCAAAGATCGATATCTCGTAAACTAAGCTTTTTGAACAAAATTTTTATTTAACAATTTCTCTTTAAAATACACCATTTATTCCCAATATGCGTGTTTTGTTTTAAATTTTTTAAAAAATGTGGCCATTTTTCGAAAAATTTCCTTACTTTGGCACGACAAAATGGAGGAAAACAGCCCACATCCCGGTCTGGTGATTATTTTCGGCTAATGGGTCCACTAAATCGAATTAATAAATAGATGTTCAAAACCATCTTCGTAGGTTGGGAAATGTCGTCACGTTGGAGTTTTGGAGAGGATAACGACCCAAAACTCACATCAGAAGCTTGTACAACGTGGTTTGTGCATTACAATACTAATCCGATCGAAATCCTTTGACCAATTGTGTATAAAAAATTGACCTAAATAAATTAAAAAATAATGACTATTTTTCATGCGGCTGTAGAGTGCATGGAATAATAATATATTACAGGATGCAATTGCACATTTGACTTTGTATCTATTTAGTTTCATAAAATGGTAAATATTAATGAAATTGAGTAAATTTTTAGTTTGATATTTTACAAAAATGGAATCTTGTAGCACTCCTTTTTTATGACATTATATTGCGATGTTTATGGTAGTTTCGATACAGTACAATGTTTGGGTACTGTATAATATGCTGGTACTGTATAATAAACATGTACTGTATAAACAACGGCGTTAGAATTTGAGGAAAAGTGGCAACGCTCGCATGCGGAAAGGATTATTAAAATTGAATTATTGTATTGAAATCAAATGATATTTTGGAAAAGAGTGCATACAACCACAAATACATATCGGAATTGTAAAAGGGTAATAGAATTACAGATTTTTCAAAAATGACCCTGAACTATCACTGTCCCGAAACAATGCGGTGGGTATGTAGATAGTTTGGGGACTGTCCCTGAACAATGCAAATGTCCCCATATGATGCGATACATGAAAAAAATGTCCTCAGACAATGCGATTGACATATATATATATATATATATATATATATATATATATATACATATATATATGGGAGCTATATCTAAATCTGAACCGATTTCTTCCAAAATCAGTAGAGTTCTATTCTGACCCAAATTAGGAACATGTGCCAAATTTGAAGGCGATTGGACTTAAATTGCGATTTAGACTTTGATCACAAAAATGTGTTCACAGACAGACGGACGGACAGACGGACATGGTTATATCGACTCAGGGATCCACCCTGAGAATTATTGCCAAAGACAACATGTGTCTATCTCGTCTCCTTCTGGGTGTTACAAACATATGCACTAACTTATAATACCCTGTTCCACAGTGTGGCGCAGGGTATAAATATGGGAAATATGAAGCAAGAGAAATTTTGAGGCAATAGTACAAAAGAGCATTTGCGATTTATCAGGCGATACTTATGTATTCGAGATATAGGACAATTTGAGTAACATTTACAATTTTTGCTACTCAGCAGTGACGATCATACAAGGATATTGATTAGATCTTGCCAAGATATGTGGTCAAGTGTGGGTTGTGATATATTATTTGGTCACGTCGGGCGACTTGGAGCCTTATGTAAAACTCAACCGTTCTGTGGAAAGTCTGGCATTACAGTGTGTAGGATATGACTAAGATATGGGGAAATTATCACAGAATTTTGTGTAAAGTGTGGGAATTTTGGCCATATTTGTATAAACAGGAAAAACGAATATATGGTGGCTTTATCTAATTCTGAACCAAATTAGATCAAACTTGACACACTTAACTATCATATTAGGTTAGGTTAGGTTATGTGGTAGCCCGATGTATCAGGCTCACTTAGACTATTCAGTCCATTGTGATACCACAGTGGTGAACTTCTCTCTTATCACTGAGTGCTGCCCGATTCCATGTTAATCTCAATGACAAGGGACCTCCTGTTTATAGCTGAGTCCGAACGGCGTTCCACATTCCAGTAAAACCACTTAGAGAAGCTTTGAAACCCTCAGAAATGTCACAAGCATTACTGAGGTGGGATAATCAACCGCTGAAAAACTTTTTGGTGTTCGGTCGTAGCAGGAATCGAATCCACGACCTTGTGTATGCAAGGCGGGTATGCTAACCACTGCACCACGGTGGCTCCCAAATATCATATTAAATATATTATCCGTGGAAACTATGCAGTCAATTGGAGGAAAATCCCATTGAAAATGGGTCTAAAATATGAAATAGTCTACCATATTTTCCCAACTCTGGTGTACATATAACGGGAGCTATATATAATCTGAACCGATTTCGACTAAATTTGACATGCATAGTTAGAATAATAATTCTGTTATCTCTGCAAAATTTCACGAAAAAGGGAGTTTATCTTTGGCCCCCGTGGTCATTTGAGTATAAATCGAGCGAAAGATATATATGGGAGCTATATCTAAATTTGAACCGATTTCAACCAAATTTGGTACACTTATCGATACTATTAAACGTACTCCTTGTGCAAAATTTGAACTAAATCACGGCAAAACTCTGGCTTTTGAGGCCATATAAGTGCAAATCGGACGAAAGATATATATGGGAGCTATATCTAAATTTGAACCGATTTCAATCAAATTTACCAAGCATTGGTAGAATGTCAATTCTACTCTTTATGCAAAATTTCACGAAAATCGGTAGTAACCTTTGGCCTCTGTAGTCATATGAGTCTAAATCGGACGAAAGATATATATGGGAGCTATATCTAAATCTGAACCGATATTTTGCAAGTTTTTCGAGACTCATAAAATATTCGGATGTACTGAATTTGAAGAACATCGGTTGATAAACACGCCAATCAATAGCGATCGTCTTTGTCCCAAAAAACGACCATATGCCAAATTTGAGGACGATCGGACTTAAACTGCGACCTGTAGTTTGCGCACAAAAATGCATGAACAGACAGACAGACGGACGGACAGACAGCCAGGCAGACAGACGGACATCGCTAAATCGACTCAGAATTTAATTCTAAGACAATCGGTATACTAAACGATGGGTCCCAGACTTTTCCTTCTTGGCGTTACATACAAATGCACAAACTTATTATACCCTGTACCACAGTAGTGGTGAAGGGTATAAAAATAAACTTTTGAATGCAGTTTTGCTGTTATTTTTGAAATTTGGAGTTTGTGTAACATCTTGAATCAAGTGTGGCTAGTTTTTCTTCTCACGATTTAGTTCCGGATTGCATTCTCATTTTTATTGAGATTCATAGAGTTGCCATTGTTTAATATATCGTTTTTGTTCATGTTATAATTTGATATTTTCGGAATCTTTGAATATTCATAAATCTCAATTTACATAACCAGATATATACAGGCAAAATCAATTATTGTTAAACACCCTACCATAAGCAGCATTCATATATAACTCATATAACACCTTTTGAGAACATATTAACAAAAGTTTGATGCAGGATTAAGCAAGGTTTTATTACACTTCCCAGATATCAATAAAACCAACTGGCGAAGACGGTTAAGTTTAGCGTAGTTAAACTAACGCTATATTTAACCCCTTCACTACCGATGTCCACTTAGAAGGACATTCGAAAAAGACATCAAATTCTATTTTCCCACTTAGTTTCGATTTATTTCTCGATGTTATATTAAAGTAGAGGCTTTAATCTAAACAAGCTATAAATATTTTCCATATTGGTGAGCACTAAAATACATTTTTATAAACTTCTTTAACAATAAACGAAAAATACGAAAATTTGAGACAACTTTTCTACTGTATGTTTCTAGTAAATGGACATTTATACAAAAACTATAGCTGATACTTTTTCGGGTTCTCTTTTGTATTTTTTTCTCACACTTTGAAAGATATTGTAGGTCAAATAGCGCTCATTTAGTGGCAATTCAAGAATCAAGTTTTCAGAACAAGCTCATATAGCACTTGAAGTAATTGAGGTAGGTTCTCAAAATGACAATTTTTGTTCTACATGCTGTTAGTACAAGTAAATAAATTAAAACTTTTAATATAAGGTTTATTTCGGTAGTGAAAGGGTTAACTTTTAATCGCCAAAAAAAATATTTGTAGTTAAATTTAATTATTTTTTTCGAAATTGAAAATTTCTTTTTTTTTACGTATGTCTCAAACATTTTATGAACTAAGCTTTAGTTCATATTGAATATGTACTAGAGCAAAACAAAAATGTAAGAATAGACTACACGGATGAAAAAGACTGTTTTTCATATGTTTGGCTATAAACATTATATGTTTGGAACACAAATTTTTAAACACAATATTTTTGAGTGCAAGCATATAATGTTCATAAACTAAACATTATATGTTTGGAACACAAATTTTTAAACACAATATTTTTGAGTGCAAGCATATAATGTTCATAAACTAGCATAACATGTTTGGGACATATATGTTAATATGTTAGAACATATTATGTTTGGACATAAAATGTTTGTAAATATAATATGCTTGGATGCAAACATATATTAATTTAGAAATAGCCTATAAACATATATGTGTTTAGTAACAGGGAGCGATATTGAACAGGGAGCGATATTGAATTAAGTTGGTGGTTATTGCTTGTTATTACAAAACTAACATTTTATTTTTCCTTGGGCAATTGATCAGCTACTTCTTTGATCCTTACAAACTGTGTGGTCCGCTGTTCGAATCCCCGTCCGGCAAAAGGTAAAATTAAAATAAAAAAATCATAAAATTGAATAATTTCTTCTACAATGTTTGTATTGCAGAAAAAGGTGCTAAGAACTAAAAAATCTCGTGGAAGTGAGAAAATCTCGTGGAAGTGGGGGAATATACAATTAGGCAGAAACAAAATTTTGAGCATTCAGGTCGAAAACCTATGTTGTTAGCACCTATATTACCTGTTTATTTTCATAATTCATTATGATTGTAAATATATAAATAAATAAATAAAAATTTGAGCACAATATTGTTTGGGAGATTTTTTTAAGCATATAATATTTTTGGGTGCAAAATGCTTCCAAACATATTATATGTTCACATAATAACATATTGTTTTTTGGAAGACAACATTATTGAATTTGGATGCAAAAATACAAAATGTTTGGAACTTAGACTACCCAAACATATATTGTTTAGACCAATATGCTTTCAAACATATTATATATTGGAAGAGATCAAACATATAAATGTTTGGGCAATAGCCAAAAATGTATATGCTTGAAAATATGTTTGGGAGTATATGTTACAGAAGCGATTTTTTGTGAGCGTGTACAGTATGGTTAAAATGGTCATGATTGGCCGTCACTGCACTCAAAAAAAAAGTTTACTTTGATCCAAAGATTTGGACATTCCTTTAATGATTATGGTATTGATTCCGAGCCAAAGATGCGGGTTCTTTAAAATAAGGAATTTTTTTTGCGACCTATCTGGCTTTAAGTCTAGGATCTATAAAATTAAAATTAGGATACAGATCTCTATTCACGCTATTCACGTACAAACAAATGCCAGTTTATAAATCCAAATTATGACGGATACTTCGGAGTAAAAAATATTTTCTTAATTCCAAAAAAAAAAAAACTTTGAACAATGAAGCTAAATCCTCAAAATAAGTTTTAGCCTATATTTGAAACGTTTTTATCTTAAATCTAAAGATTCAATATTTCAGTTAATTTAAGGACGGTTTCTTTAAATCAAAAATGTGTTTCTTTACTTCAAGGAAAATTTGCCTTAGTTTAAAACATGCAACTTTAACGAAGGCACAAAATTTTCAAAATGTGTTTCCTAAATTTAATGAAATAAATTTTAGAAGCAAAGACTAAAAACTTTCTTTTAATTAAAATTTCATTATTTTAAAGAAAATTTTTCCTTAATAGTTTGTAAATTGTGCATTCTAAAATGGATGTTGCGTTATCTTTAATATCAAGCCCATTTTTTTCAGTGTGATTTTTTCTTTACTTTTAGTTCATTTATTATTCTATGAAAGGGTGTAATTTTGTGAGTTGTAGTTTAAAAATTCATCAGGGCATTAAATATTCCTGATTTTAACAACACTTTTTGGAAATCTTAAAATGCGGAGTATAATTTTGTTCAACTTTGGCGCAACGTAGTTCATTCGACAATGCGAGCTCTTATACATCAGCACAAAAACATGCATTTTGAGCTCTCAAAACATCGATTAGTCCTGACATGGCACCGAATGATTTCTTTTTATTCCCGTTCGTAAAAAATAAATGAGAAAAGATTTTTTTTGTCATTTGAAGAAGCTACGATGAGTTCAAAATTCATGTTTTTGAGATAGCGATAGTGTTCAAACGCATGAAAGAGTGTATACACGCTAAGACGACATATGATCACCCCAAACATGTTTCCAGAGCAAAATGTTATTTTTGACCGGTGAATATGGAACATTTTTGTACCAAAAATTCTGTTATCTCGGCAATCATATACATGGTTGACAAAATCAGATACATAACATGATTGTGACAAACAAAAACCGTGCAAAAATAAATTTTTTTCCGAATGTTTTCAGAGTTTGCGGCGATCATATTTTTTCTCTGGTTATAGATCGTAATTGGGTACATAGTGAAAAACAATAAAGCTATTTTCGATGAGTAATATTTGTTTTTGTTCTCTAAGCCCGAAATAAAAAGGGCAAACCCCGTATATGATATGACCCCGACTCATTTGAAGCATATCAGATGGATGGAAATTATTATATAATTTATATAATTATATATAGACGTCCACTATAGACAAGCATTAAAAACAAATAAAAAAGTTAAGAGACAATCATTGAATCACTTCTCCTAAAATTATTTGCTCTAAATGAAAATACTTTTTAAACTAGTAAGTAAAGTAGAAAGTCGGGCGGGGCCGACTTTATCATACCCTAAACCAGCCCTACTGAAGTAAAGGGTGATACGGTCAAAATTTGGTCAATATAAACTTGACATATTTCTTTCAATTTTGCATTTAAAAAACCTGAACACCCCTCATTTTGAAGGTGTGTGTGTGTAGAATGTTGCTCCTATTTTGATTTTGGAATTCACTCTTCAATTGTCAAAATGCCGTCCAAGCAAGAAGAGCAGCGTATCAAAATTTTGCTCGCGCATCGCGAAAATCCGAGCTACTCGCACGCAAAGCTGGCAAAATCGCTAAATGTTGCCAAATCAACCGTTACAAATGTAATTAAAGTGTTTGGAGAACGTTTGTCGACAGCCAGGAAGTCTGGATCGGGGGGAAATCGAAACCCGGAAGCCGCTGAGACGACAAAGAGAGTTGCCGGTAGTTTCAAGCGAAACCCTAACCTCTCTCTCCGAGATGCCGCAAATAAGCTGGGTGTATCGTCTACAACCGTGCATCGAGTCAAAAAACGAGCCGGACTATCGACTTACAAGAAGGTAGTGACTCCAAATCGCGATGATAAACAAAATACGACGGCCAAAGCGCGATCCCGGAGGCTGTACACGACGATGCTGACGAAGTTTGACTGCGTGATAATGGACGACGAAACCTACGTCAAAGGCGACTACAAGCAGCTTCCTGGACAGGAGTTTTATACGGCAAAAGGAAGGGGAAAGGTAGCAGATATTTTCAAGCACATAAAATTGTCAAAGTTCGCAAAGAAATATCTGGTTTGGCAAGCCATCTGTACCTGTGGCTTGAAAAGCAGCATTTTCATAGCTTCCGGGACTATCAACCAAGAAATTTACGTGAAAAAGTGTTTGAATAAACGTCTGCTGCCTTTCCTGAAGAAACACGGTTGTTCCGTACTGTTTTGGCCGGATTTGGCATCTTGCCATTACGGAAAAAGGCCATGGAGTGGTACGCCGCCAACAAGGTGCAGGTGGTTCCCAAGGACAAGAACCCTCCCAACACGCCAGAGCTCCGCCCAATTGAGAAATACTGGGCTATTGTCAAGCGGAACCTAAAGAAGACAAAAAAAAAACTGCTAAGGACGAGCAGCAGTTCAAGGCAAACTGGCTTTCTGTGGCGAAGAAGGTGGACAAGGTGGCTGTACAAAATCTGATGGCAGGTGTCAAGCGTGAGACCCGGCAATTCGGATTTGGAAAAGCGAAAGCCTAACTGAATATTTTTCCTGAATTTTCCATATTTAAGAACATTAGGGGGTACATTTTTATGGGAGTTTTGTCACGAGTATAACTAATATTGAGTTCATTATTATACAAGTAAGGAAAGTCTAAAGTCGGGCGGGGCCGACTATATTATACCCTGCACCACTTTGTAGATCTAAATTTTCGATACCATATCACATCCGTCAAATGTGTTGGGGCTATATATAAAGGTTTGTCCCAAATACATACATTTAAATATCACTCGATCTGGACAGAATTTGATAGACTTCTACAAAATCTATAGACTCAAAATTTAAGTCGGCTAATGCACTAGGGTGGAACACAATGTTAGTAAAAAAATATGGGAAACATTTAAATCTGGAGCAATTTTAAGAAAACTTCGCAAAAGTTTATTTATGATTTATCGCTCGATATATATGCATTAGAAGTTTAGGAAAATTAGAGTCATTTTTACAACTTTTCGACTAAGCAGTGACGATTTTACAAGGAAAATGTTGGTATTTTGACCATTTTTGTCGAAATCAGAAAAACATATATATGGAAGCTATATCTAAATCTGAACCGATTTCAACCAAATTTGGCACGCATAGCTACAATGCTAATTCTACTCCCTGTGTAAAATGTCAACTAAATCGGAGTTAAAAATTGGCCTCTACGGTCATATGAGTGTAAATCGGGCGAAAGCTATATATGGGAGATATATCTAAATCTGAACCGATTTCAACCAAATTTGGCACGTATAGCAACAATGCTAATTCTACTCCCTGTGCAAAATTTCAACTAAATCGGAGCAAAAAATTGGCCTCTGTGGTCATATGAGTGTAAATCGGACGAAAGCTATATATGGGAGCTATATCTAAATCTGAACCGATTTGGCTGATATTTTGCAAGTTTTTCGAGACTCATAAAATATTCGGATGTACGGAAATTGAGGAAGATCGGTTGATATACACGCCAATTATGACCAGATCGGTGAAAAATATATATGGCAGCTATATCTAAATCTGAACCGATTTTTTCCAAAATCAATAGGGATCGTCTATGATCCGAAACAGGACCCTATACAGAATTTTAGGACAATCGGACTAAAGCTGCGAGCTGTACTTTGCACACAAAAATACATCAACAGACAGACAGACAGACGGACATCGCTAAATCGACTCAGAATTTAATTCTAAGGCGATCGGTATACTAAATGATGGGTCTCAGACTTTTCCTTCTTGGCGTTACATACAAATGCACAAACTTATTATACCCTGTACCACAGTAGTGGTGAAGGGTATAAATATGGGAATTATTTAAATCTGGAGCAATTTTAAGAAAACTTCGCAAAAGTTTATTTATGATTTATCGCTCGATATATATGCATTAGAAGTTTAGGAAAATTAGAGTCATTTTTACAACTTTTCGACTAAGCAGTGGCGATTTTACAAGGAAAATATTGGTATTTTGACCATTTTTGTCGAAATCAGAAAAACATATATATGGGAGCTATATCTAAATCTGAACCGATTTCAACCAAATTTGGCACGCATAGCTACAATGCTAATTCTACTCCCTCTGTAAATGCTAATTCTACTCCCTGTGTAAAATTTCAACTAAATCGGAGTTAAAAATTGGCCTCTACGGTCATATGAGTGTAAATCGGGCGAAAGCTATATATGGGAGATATATCTAAATCTGAACCGATTTCAACCAAATTTGCAGGCATAGCTACAATGCTAATTCTACTCCCTGTGCAAAATTCCAACTAAATCGGAGCAAAAAATTGGCCTCTGTGGTCATATGAGTGTAAATCAGGCGAAAGCTATATATGGGAGCTATATCTAAATCTGAACCGATTTCAACCAAATTTGACACGCATAGCTACAATGCTAATTCTATTCCCTGTGCAAAATTTCAACTAAATCGGAGCAAAAAATTGGCCTCTGTGGGCAAATGAGTGTAAATCGGGCGAAAGCTATATATGGGAGCTATATCTAAATCTGAACCGATTTGGCTGATATTTTGCAAGTTTTTCGAGACTCATAAAATATTCGGATGTACGGAATTTGAGGAAGATCGGCTGATATACACGCCAATTATGACCAGATCGGTGAAAAATATATATGGCAGCTATATCTAAATCTGAACCGATTTTTTCCAAAATCAATAGGGATCGTCTTTGATCCGAAACAGGACTCTAAACCAAATTTTAGGACAATCGGACTAAAGCTGCGAGCTGTACTTTGCACACAAAAATACATCAACAGACAGACAGACGGACAGACAGACAGACAGACAGACAGACGGACATCGCTAAATCGACTCAGAATTTAATTCTAAGACGATCGGTATACTAAACGATGGGTCTCAGACTTTTCCTTCTTGGCGTTACATACAAATGCACAAACTTATTATACCCTGTACCACAGTAGTGGTGAAGGGTAAAAAAGAAGAAATCGCTCAATTAGTGTGGGTAATAAATCAAAATTCGGGAAAATCGGGCAATATTATTATAAAAGAGTTACATGCAAGTCTAAATACGATCGGATAATACATAAACATTTGAATCTTGAGTAGCATTGGTTAATAAATAAGAGTATTATGGCCAAATTTGGGAAAATCGAGCGGTGTATATATATGGGAGCTATATATAAATCTGAACCAATTTGAATGATATTTTCCAGGATGATATTTTCCAGCAACACTCCATGGTTGATACCATAGAGTGTTACTGTGTGCTAAATTTGAGTAAGATCGGTTAATAAATGAGACCACTATGGTAAAAATAACGTTATTAGGGACATTTTTTTCAAAATTGGGAGCTACATATATATGGGAGCTTATCTCAATCTGAATCGATTTAAATGATATTTTGCAGGTTTGGTTGATATTATAGCAAATTACGCTATGCTGAATGTGAGGAGTAAGATCGGTTAATATATGAGGTCACTATGGTAAAAAATAAAGTTATTGGGACAACATTTTCAAAATCGGGCGCTGCATATATATGAGAGCTATATCTAAATCTGAACCGATTTGAATGATATTTTGCAAGTTTGGTAGATATCTCAGATATTTGAGTATGATCGGTTAATAAATAAGGCTATTAACACTAAATGTTCGAAAATCGGGCGATACATATATATGGGAGCTATAGCTAAATCTGGACCGATTTCGATCAATTTTTGCACATATAGTAAGTACTATAAAAAATTAAATTTGACCAACTTTAAGTAAGATCGGTTGATAAATAAGGGACTTATGGCCAAATTTGGGAAAATCGGGCGATACATATAACATATATGCGAGCTGTATCTAAATCTGAACCAATTTCGATGAAATTTGGCATACTTAAAGGGTGGTCAATTGGATTAGTTTGTAGCAAATGTCACGCGGATCGGTTAGTAAATGAATGCAATCTGACCCCATTTATCGAAATCGGGCGATACATATATATGGGAGCAATATCTAAATTTGATCCGATTTTTTCCAAATTCAATCGTGTTCGTCCTTGTACCAAAAAAACGCCACATACCAAATTTCATCAAAATCCGTCAATAATTGCGACCGGAATTCGGCTGACTGACAAATATATGGACGGACGGACGGACACAAAGCGCTAGATCGACTCAGGTGGTGATTCTGAGTCCATCGGTATATATTTTATGGGGCCTAAAATCAATATTTCTGGTAGGCACATTTTTTGGCAGATCAAAGTTATTATACCCTGACCACTATGTGGTTTAGGGTATAAAAAGGGTCATTTCGATTGTCTATAATTTCGTTCCAGAGGTAGTTTAGTAGTTTTTGTTTGGGTGCATGAATCCATTTTGTATTTTTGGTCCCAAAAAGACGATGCCAACTGTTGGCAATCGTAAAATTCGTCTTTATAGAAAATCGAGTTGAATCGACCAATCGAAATTTATATAAACCAAAACCAAGTAATCGTTTTTTAAGAGTAACCACCGAAGACAATAAACTTTAGGAAGATAGGAAATTGGCTTGCGTCATACCAAATGTTGCATTTACCATGTTAGTAATTTTTTTATTTTTTTAAATGAAAAACTTAATTTTTTTAATGAAACAATGTTAAATTTTAGGTAACAACAAAAAAAATTACAATTTCCCCTTTATGGAAATTTATTTCGTGCACTTAATTTCTTTTTATTTGCATTTTAATGCTATACCAATACTTGTCGTATACGCGTTTGGTTCGGTAAACGAAAAGTATGAAACTAACACCATAAATGGTTTGATCTCCTCAGTAGCCAATTTCCTATCTTCCTAACGTTATTGTCTTTGGTAACCACAATCGATTAATTGCATGTAAATAATCGATAAGTCGAAAAGTTAACTTTTATAAGCTCCAGCATAGGATTGGGGTATATTAACTTTGTCATTCCGTTTGTAACACATCGAAATATTGCTCTAAGACCCCATAAATATATCCTGGGTCGTGGTGAAATTCTGAGTCGATCTGAGCATGTCCGTCTGTTGAAATCACGCTAACTTCGGAACGAAACAAGCTATCGACTTTAAACTTGGCACAAGTAGTTGTTATTGATGTAGGTCGAATGGTATTGCAAATGGGCCATATCGGTCCACTTTTACGTATAGCCCCCATATAAACGGACCCCCAAATTTGGCTTGCAGACCCTCTAAGAGAAGCAAATTTCATCCGATCCGGATGAAATTTGGTACATAGTGTTAGTATATGGTCTCTAACAACCATGCAAAAATTGGTCCACATCGGTCCATAATTATATATAGCCCCCATATAATCCAATCCCCAGATTTGGCTTTCGGAGCGTCTAAGAGAAGCAAATTTCATCCGATCCGGCTGAAATTTGGTACATGGTGTTAGTATATGGTCTCTAGCAACTACGCAAAAATTGGTCCACATCGGTCAATAATTATATATAGCCCTCATATAAACCTATCCTCCGATTTGGCTTGCGGGGCCTCTAAGAGAAGCAAATTTCATCCGATCCGACTGAAATTTGGTACATGGTGTTAGTATAGGGTCTCTAATGACCATGCAAAAATTGGTCCACATCGGTGCACAATTATATATAGCCCCATATAAACCGGTCACCAGATTTGACCTCTGGAGCCTCTTGGAAGACCAAAATCCATCTGATTCAGTTGATATTTGCTACGTGGTGTTAATATATGGCCTCAAACACCCATGCAAAAATTGGTCGAAATCGGTCCATTATAATATATAGCCCCCATATAAACCGATCCCCAGATTTGACCTCCGGAGCCCTTGGAAGAGCAAAATTCATCCGATTCGGTTGAAATTTAGTACGTGATGTTAGTATATGGTATCCAATAACCATGCAGGAATTGGTTCATATCAGTCCATAATTATATATAGCCCCCATATAAACCGATCCCCAGATTTGACCTCCGGTGCCTTTTGGAGAAGCAAAATTCATCCGATGTGGTTGAAATTTGGTACGTGGTGGTAGTATATGATATTTAACAACCATACCAAAAGTGGTCCATAATCATATATAGCCCCCATATAAACCGATCCCGAGATTTGTTTTTGGAGCCTCTTGGAGGAACAAATTACATCCGAGTCAGTTGAAATTTGGTACACTGTGCTAGTATATGGCCGTTAACAACCATGCCTAACTAGGTCCATATCGGTCTATAGTTATATATAAGCGACCCCCATATTTCAATTCTGGCTCCCTACGTACCGTGCAAAAGGCCATATCTTTTCGTAATTATTTGTGGACTTACCTACACATACATTTTTTGTCTAATATATACCACGTATGGACTAACTCACAATTTAGAAAACGATTTAAGATGCCACAACCCAAGTAATTCGATTATGGATGACAGTCTTTCGTAGAAGTTTCTACGCTATCCATGGTGGAGGGTACATAAGATTCGGTCTGGCCGAACTTACAGCCATATATAGTTGTTTATTTTGAAATTTCATCGACTTTTCACTAATTACAAAAATCGAAAGGAGTGTTTTTCAACATTTTACAAAGTCAAAAAGTCTACTTCTCCATTTGACTCAATGGTCGAAAATTTGGAAAATCAACATTCCTAAATTTTGGAATAATTCGAAAAGTCGACTTTTTGATTCTCATCACAATCGGCCAAGTACACGCTCACAAAAAATCGCTTCTGTAACATATACTCCCAAACATATTTTGCTTCAAGCATATACATTTTTGGGTATTGCCCAAACATTTATATGTTTGATCTCTTCCAATATATAATATGTTTGAAAGCATATTGGTCTAAACGATATATGTTTGGGTAGTCTAAGTTCCAAACATTTTGTATTTTTGCATCCAAATTCAATAATGTTGTCTTCCAAAAAACAATATGTTATTATATGAACATATAATATGTTTGGAAGCATTTTGCACCCAAAATTATTATATGCTTAAAAAAAAATCCCAAATTTTATTTATTTATTTATATATTTACAATCATAATGAATTATGAAAATAAACAGTTAATATAGGTGCTAACAACATAGGTTTTCGACCTGAATGCTCAAAATTTTGTTTCTGCCCAATTGTATATTCCCCCACATCTTTCTCACTTCCACGAGATTTTTTAGTTCTTAGCACCTTTTTCTGTATTACAAACATTGTAGAAGAAATTATTCAATTGTATGATTTTTTTATTTTAATTTTACCTTTTGCCGGACGGGGATTCGAACAGCGGACCACACAGTTTGTAAGGATCAAAGAAGTAGCTGATCAATTGCCCAAGGAAAAATAAAATGTTAATTTTGTAATACCAAGCAACAACCACCAACTTAATTCAATATCGCTCCCTGTTAAATAGCGCTCCAAGCTACTAAACACATATATGTTTATAGGCTATTTCTAAATTAATATATGTTTGCATCCAAGCATATTATATTTACAAACATTTTATGTCCCAAACATAATATGTTCTAACATATTAACATATATGTCCCAAACATGTTATGCTAGTTTATGAACATTATGTGCTTGCACTCAAAAATATTGTGTTTAAAAATTTGTGTTCCAAACATATAATGTTTAAAGCCAAACATATGAAAAACAGTCTTTTTCATCCGTGTATACTATCAACAAATGACAAAATAATAAAAACTTTCAATCACTATAATTATGCTATTGTTCCTTGAAATTCCTTGAAACTTTATGTCATTAAAATTTTAATTAAAATTGTATCTAGTGATAATATTACATTTATAAGAGTACAACTGATGCCGCTGTCAATAACATTCGGATGGATGATTTTCAGCTAAAATCACCAAATTAAAATTACGTCAATCCATAACAAAATTATGAGAAATTAAATAAATTTAATGTAAACATGTTATTGTTTCGAGTATTTGGTTTGGTCCAGTAGTTTCGAAAACGATGCCTTTTAGTTTTAAAAGTTGTCATAATTCCAAATTTAGTTTAATGGCTTTTTTTGGCATAAATTCTTTGTACATTTCTATGAACCTATTGAACTCTTTTTCCTATTTTCACACCGAATAAATACTAATCAATTGTCAATAGCGAAATATATTTATCTCTATTGAATAGTTTTTAAATTTCGAAATTGTTTGTAACCTTCACCATAGGAGGAGATGGGATTTACCATTATATTTATAATACATTAAATAAAATATAAATATAAAATATATTTTGTAGGAACGGTAGAATCATCTAATAAGCATGTTATCATTTGTAAACAAATCTATTGATGAAGGGGTTAGGTCCGCCAAAGCCGAAAGTTTGGCCAGGCCGAATCTTATGTAACCTCTGTACCAAAACATTTACGCCCATAAAAAAACCATGAACGGCGTGTACGTTTCAAATCGATAAACGGTGTCAATCTGACAGCGATAAAAAGACACCATGCGCAGTCAAAACAACAACAAGCGTTCATGATCAGAAAACGTAATGGTTACTAGTTAATAACAAGTATATACGGCCGCAAGTTCGGCCAGGCCGAATCTTATGTACCCACCACCATGGATTGCGTAGAAACTGCTACGAAAGACTGTCATCCACAATCGAATTACTTGGGTTGTGGTATGTTAAAACTTCTTATTCCTGCATGGTTGTTGAATACCATATACTAACATCACGTACCAAATTTCAACCGAATGGGAAGAATTTTGCTCTTCCAAGGGGCTCTGGAGGTCAAATCTGGGGATCGGTTTATATGGGGCCTATATATAATTATGGACCGATATCGACCAATTTTTGCATGGGAGTTTGAGGCCATATATTAACACCACGTACCAAATTTCAACTGAATCAGATGAATTTTGGTCTTCCAAGAGGTTCCGGAGGTCAAATCTGGTGATCGGTTTATATGGGGGCTATATATAATTATGAACCGATGTGGACCAATTTTTGCATGGTTGTTAGAAACCATATACTAACATCACATACCAAATTTCAGCCGGATCGGATGAAATTTGCTTCTCTTATAGGCCCCGCAAGCCAAATCGGGGGATCGGTTTATATGGGCGCTATATATAATTATGGACCGATGTGGACCAATTTTTGCATGGTTGTTAGAGACCATATACTGACACCATGTACCAAATTTCAGCCGGATCGGATGAAATTTGCTTCTCTTATAGGCCCCGCAAGCCAAATCGGGGGATCGGTTTATATGGGCGCTATATATAATTATGGACCGATGTGGACCAATTTTTGCATGGTTGTTAGAGACCATATACTAACACCATGTACCAAATTTCAGCCGGATCGGATGAAATTTGCTTCTCTTAGAGGCCTCGCAAGCCAAATTTTGGGGTCCGTTTATATGGGGGCTATACGTAAAAGTGGACCGATATGGCCCATTTGCAATACCATCCGACCTACATCAATGACAACTACTTGTGCCAAGTTTCAAGTCGATAGCTTGTTTCGTTCGGAAGTTAGCGTGATTTCAACAGACGGACGGACGGACGGACATGCTCAGATCGACTCAGAATTTCACCACGACCCAGAATATATTTATGGGGCCTATGGTGGTGGGTATAAAAAAAATCCGCTAAAAAATCTGCTCCGTGAATATTCCATTTTGATTGTTCGTGAACGTTTCCATTTTATTTTACCGTCCGTTCACGATTTTGGAATGTAATGTTTTCTATTAGTGTAGCTAAATCAACCAAATTAAGCATAGCATTTCATGTATCTAACATGTCTATAGATCTCAAATTTAAGGCAAATGGGATAAAAATTGCGGTTCTGTCCTATGAACCTATAGAAGACTGAAAAGGGTACCTAATATTTTATGGGAGGTAATATGGTACTTTCTTTACTCAAAAAGAACCAAAATATGTATATACGGCCGTAAGTTCGGCCAGGCAGAATCTTATGTATCTTCCACCATGAATTGCGTAGTAAGTTCTACTGAAGACTGTCATCCATAATCGAAGTACTTGAGTTGTGGTATCACTTGCCGATGGCAAGGTATCTTAAAAAAAATCTTAAAACTTCTTAACATTGTCTTCTAAATTGTAAGTTAGTCCATATGGGGTCTATGTTAGATAAAAAGGCAGATTAAATGTCTATAAAGGCTAATTTAGTTCTTAATTGGCTTATATAGGTACCATGAGGCTCCAGAAGTCAAATTAGGGGGTCGGTTTCTATAAAGGCTATACATAATTAGGAATCTATGTGGACAAATTTTTGCATGATTAGTAGCAAGCATATAATGACATCATGTACTAAATTTCACACGGATAGGATCTAATTTGCAACTCCGGGAAGCTCCAGAAATCATATCTGGGAATATATAATTATTTACACCAAGTACTAAATTTCAAGCGGATTGGATGAGATTTACAACTCCAAGGGGAGATCGTTTTATATGGAGGCTATGTATAACATTGGAGCTATATGCATTAAATTTGCGCGGCTGTTAGTCCAATGAACTTTGTTTTCGAGTGTCTCTTGGTTTACAACAGAAACTGGGTTTTGTCTGAAAGAGGAGTATATTACATCCGCCTTTTCTGCTATCCCATCCAAGTTTCGTTCCGTCATGCTACATAGAACATCACGAATTTGATCTGGCATTTCATCCATCAATATAGATTAAAGAGCTTCAGTGCTTAGATGAGTGGATGCAAGATTTTTAAATCTGTGCATAAAATGGGATCGTTTATCGTTTCCCAATTTAATACCACCAAGAAGCTCGCTTAGCTTGGCAGAGTCTGATTTTCCAAACCTTTTTTATTAACATTTCTTTAGTTGCCATATAACAGGTTGGCTGATAAGCCCCCGGTCTAACAAAGAAAAACACATTTTTTTGTCAAAATTCGTTTTTATTATTCAACATAGTTCCCATCAAGAGCGATACAACGATTATAACGACCATCCAATTTTTTGATACCATTTTGGTAGTACTCCTTCGGTTTTGCCTCAAAATAGGCCTTAGTTTCGACGATCACCTCTTCATTGCAGCCAAATTTTTTCCCTGCGAGCATCCTTTTGAGTTCTGAGAACAAGAAAAAGTCGCTGGGGGCCAGATCTGGAGAATACGGTGGGTGGGGAAGCAATTCGAAGCCCAATTCATGAATTTTTGTCATCGTTCTCAATGACTTGTGGCACGGTGCGTTGTCTTGGTGGAACAACACTTTTTTCTTCTTCATATGGGGCCGTTTTGCCGCGATTTCGACCTTCAAACGCTCCAATAACACCATATAATAGTCACTGTTGGTGGTTTTTCCTTTCTCAAGATAATCGATAAAAATTAGTCCATGCGCATCCCAAAAAACAGAGACCATTACTTTGCCAGCGGACTTTTGAGTCTTTCCACTCTTCGGAGACGGTTCACCGGTCGCTGTCCACTCAGCCGACTGTCGATTGGACTCAGGAGTGTAGTGATGGAGCCATGTTTCATCCATTGTCACATATCGACGGAAAAACTCGGGTGTATTACGAGTTAACAGCTGCAAACACCGTTCAGAATCATCAACACGTTGTTGTTTTTGGTCAAATGTGAGCTCACGCGGCACCCATTTTGCACAGAGCTTCCGCATATCCAAATATTGATGAATGATATGACCAACACGTTCCTTTGATATCTTTAAGGCCTCTGCTATCTCGATCAACTTCATTTTACGGTCATTGAAAATCATTTTGTGTATTTGTTTGATGTTTTCGTCGGTAACCACCTCTTTCGGGTGTCCACTGCGTTCACCGTCTTCCGTGCTCATTTCACTACGCTTGAATTTTGCATACCAATCAATTATTGTTGATTTCCCTGGGGCAGTGTCCGGAAACTCATTATCAAACCAAGTTTTGGCTTCCACCGTATTTTTCCCCTTCAGAAAATAGTATTTTATCAAAAAACGAAATTCCTTTTTTTCCATTTTTTTCACAATAACAAAAGTTGCTTCACAAAAGACGCTCTATCTCACAAAGTAATTGACATACAGACGTCAAATTTTGACACGAATCATTTGAAGGTTGGTACTATATAAAAATAATATGCATTTAATACTAGCGACGCCATCTATGTGTCAGACCGGGGACTTATCAGCCAACCTGTTATTGAGTCTTGTCCGTGGGGGATTAAAGATCATTTTGGAAATATACTCACAGATTGTTGGGCCCATATTTGCAATTAAGTGTTGGAACATTGTTTCATCGCATGTAATGCCAGTCAATGCAAAAACTGATTCAATTTGGGCAAACCAGAGCTGTGGATTATAAGCCCAAAACGGAGGAAGTTTATGGAGAGGAGTGCCGTTTATCTCGTGATGTTCCCGAGAAATTGGGGGGTTGCTAATGGACCCTTGCTGGTTGCTGCTGATATTGAGTTTCCACATTGATAATTGACTGATTTGGGGATGAATTTGTGGATGTTTGAAGTTGGTTTTCGGTATTTATTGCTTGAGGGCGATTGATCCGGTCTGGTGTACGGAACATGTTCTACGTCGGGGTTACCAATTTGCAGGTTCACGTTTTGGATATTTAAAAAAGTAAACTTCTTTATTTGAGTTTAAAAATGGAAAGAAAATTAAATTTATAAAATTTGACTAGAAAAAATTATAATTTTTATTACAAACATACGTGATGAATTTAATTTAAAATTGTGTAGTGCAGGTTCGTCGCCACAAGATCATATACTAACACAATGCACTAAATTTCAACCGGATCGGATGAAATTTGCTCCTCCAAGAGGATCCAAAAGCCAAATCTTGGGACCGATTTATATAGGGGACTATACCTTAAAGTTGTTCAATTCTGCCCACTTGCAATACCATCCGACCTACTTCAATAACAACTAGTCATGCCAGGTTTAAAGTCTATAGCTTGTTTCGTTCGGACGGACAGACTGACATCGCTATATAGACTCAGAATTCCATCAGGACCCAGAATATATATACTTTGGGATCTTGGGGATGGGATCTGAGATTAATATTTCGATGTGTTACAAACGGAATGACAAAGTATAAGGGGGTATACTAACCCCCATCCTATGGTGGAAAGCCTTCATTCATAGTAGTAGTAATTTTGGCTTGCAATTGAAATAACAATATTCTCATTTTTTTTAACTCGTTAATAATTTTATGAACATTCCTGAGAATTGAAACTTCTTCGCAAATATCATCATCTTGGATGTCATTCGCTGCCTAGCTGAATGGACTGAAGTATTTTGAGTTGCGATGATTCCTATTTTATTCTACATTTAACATACGAGGTGTATACACGCAAAGAAAAAAAACGTTTGGAAAACGTGTACCGAAAACGTTTTTCTTTTGTTAGAGTTTTTTGAATTGCTTCGAAAATTTTAAACTTTTGTCACCAAAAAAATTCGTTTGTTACAAAATTTTTATTTTTTCAATAAAAAAAGTTATTTTTGAAACAACAACACAGTCCATTTCGTTTATATCAAACACTGTTCTTTTCTGACTTTAGGTCTTTAATAAGACACATTTTGCAGTTCAAAATTTAATATAGTACAATGTAATGTTGAACATTTTTTCGGAATCTTCCGAACCTATCTGGAATATATGTAAATAAATAAAAAAAAAAACAAAAAAAACTTTGGTCGAAGCAGGGATCGAACCCACGACCCTTGGCATGCAAGTCGGACGTAGCAACCACTGCTCCACGGTGCCAAACTAAATGTTTTTTTCTGTTAAATAAACTTTGTTTATTAGGTTCGTGGGCGCCGCAAGCTATGCTATATAAATATAACTTATATGGATATTTATCTATTGATGACCATAACACGTACATAGCTCAGTGGTTAGTGTGTTGGCTTACAAAGTGCATGGTCCGCGGTTCGATTCTCCGTCCAGTCGAAAGGTAAAAAAAAATTAAAATTTATAAAATCGAATAATTTCTTCTACATTGTTGGTATTACAGGAAAAAGTGTTAAGAAATAAAAAACCTCGTGGATGTGAGAAAAATGTAATTACCAAGAAAACAATGTTTTTTTTTTTTAGTTTGTCTTTATGAAATCGTTTTTACATCCTGGAAAAGAATAAACGTTTATCATAAAAAGTATATACTTTTCTTCCAAATACACTTCCTTACAGCGAAAAGCAAATGAGAAACGAACTTTGTTTGTCTAAAATTTCGTTTGGGAGGAAAGAATTATTTTTTTGCGTGTATGACGTTTACAACTTTGCGACAGTCGCAAACCTTAAAATGTTTGATTCAGACCATCTCTGAACTTGACATCGGCAACTGTTACCACAACCCAAGTTATTCAATTGTGGATGACAGTCTTTAGTAGAACTTTGTACAAAATCCATGATGTAGGGTATATACAATTCGATCTGACCGAAATTTCTTGTTTTTTCATACAATTTCAACACCATTATGTGCTATTAGCATTCAATAGTTGTTAATTCCTTCATCCACGAAAGGTAATCGTAAGCATTGAGTTGTAAAAATGTTTTCTCTGAACCGAAATTTTAAAGAAGGATGTGATTGCAAAACATATCGTTTGAAATTTATTTAAAGAATATACAAAATTTTGAAATAGGCCCACAAATACGAATCCAATCTAATATTTCGAAACAGAATGACACTATTATTGTTTGCAACACTACTCTCTTTCATGGTGTAAAAACAATTTTTGTATAGTCCCATAACAACTTTAGTGTTTTGTTTGTTGTCGATTTTGCTCTAATCCCTGTGACCATGCATTCAATTGAATCAATTTTTGCAACAAATGCAATTTGCTTGAGTAGTCATAATGAAATATTCGTTGTTATATTCATACGTCATATGCCAGCAGGGATGTGTGTGTGGGTATTTATATCATATATGGCAAATACAGTGGCGTGCAGATATGAGTACATAATTATTTTTTTTTTCATTTCTAAACGAATAACATAAGCAGTAAAAAATAAACTCAAAATAATTTTATTTTTCCTTTATTCCTTCTTCAATTCTAAATAAAACAAAAAAAACTCAAAACAAAAAGTAAAAAGAATTCAGAGAGATAAATAAACATAACAAAAAATACTTTCATGTACTCAATTTTGCACTTTTCTATACCGGTGTCAGTTGGAACATTTTCTAGTACTTGGTCCATAACCCTTTATTTTTTTAACACCATATTTATACGTTTTGGCATACTTTCAACCAATTCGTGTATAATTTCATTTGGTATATTCTGCCACTCAAGCTGTACTCATTCCCACAGGTCTTCTAATTTTGATGGAGCTGGTTTGTACAATCCCAGCCGTATTCCCACGATTGACCATAAATTTTCAATCGGTTTGAGGTCGGCGCTTTGCGCTGCTAATTCATCACTTGAAAATTGTGGTCACTAAGCCATTTTTTCACTATTTTTGGACTATGCTTCGGATCACCATCCTGTGATCCTGTGTGTTTGTTGACAAGAGTGCCTATCATCTTCAGGATAGGCACTCTTGTCAACAAACTCGGGAAGATGAGTCTGCGAGGTACTCATCCATCCTATTGTTTACCTCCGATTGGAAACGGTTAAATTTTGATTCATCTGAGCATATAACACGTTTCCAGTCATCTGTCGTACAATTTGTATGCTCTCTTGCAAACTTCATTCGCGCTTTTTGATTATTTTCGGACAATGTAGGTTTACTTTTTTTACAGCTGAAACATAACCAACGTGGTGGAGCGCTGGTCTTGCTGTCCATTCACTAACTCGCTTATTTTTTTGGCAACAGTGGTATTTTTCGGCATAACGGACTTGTTTTGCCTCATTTCTGCCATCATAAGGCGAGCCTCCGCTTCGGTCAACAGTTTTCGGCGCCCTCTGATTTGTTTTTTGGGAGTAGCATTTCGTCTTTTTTGGACGCCAATGACCATAGACTGACTTATATTTAGTTCCTTGACTATTTTCCTCGATGAAGACCCATTATTAGTTAAGGAAACTATACTGTCCTCCACATCGCACGATAACTTTTTCGTTTTATTTTTTACTTGATATTATTGCGAATAAAGCTTTAACTCTTACTAGCAAACACGTTTCTAAACACAAAGTTGCATTACAGATCATAAAGAAAAAAAAAAAAAAACTAACGGTTTTATATTGGTTTTATGCTGAGTACATCAAAAAGTGCAAAATTGAGTACATGCGTGTTTTTTATACCCTCCACCATAGGATGGGGGTATATTAACTTTGTCATTCCGTTCTGGGTCATGGTGAAATTCTGAGTCGATCTGAGCATGTCCGTCCGTCCGTCCGTCCGTCTGTTGAAATCACGCTAACTTCGGAACGAAACAAGCTATCGACTTGAAACTTGGCACAAGTAGTTGTTATTGATATAGGTCGGATGGTATTGCATATGGGCCATATCGGTCCACTTTCACGTATAGTCCCCATATAAACGGACCCCCAAATTTGGCTTGCAGACGCTCTAAGAGAAGCAAATTTCATCTGATCCGGATGAAATTTGGTACATGGTGTTAGCATATGGTCTCTAACAACCGTGCAAACATTGGTTCACATCGGTCCAAAAATATATATAGCCCCCATATAAACCGATCCCCCGATTTGGCTTGCGGAGCCTCTAAGAGAAGCAAATTTCATCCGATCTGGCTGAAATTTGGTACATGGTGTTAGTATATGGTCTCTAATGACCATGCAAAACTTGGCACAAATAGTTGTTATTGATATAGGTCGGATGGTATTGCAAATGGGCCATATCGGTCCACTTTTACGTATAGCCCCCATATAAACGGACACCCAAATTTGGCTTGCAGACCCTCTAAGAGAAGCAAATTTCATCTGATCCGGCTGAAATTTGGTACATGGTGTTAATACATGCAAAGAAAAAAAAAACGTTTGGAAAACGTGTACCGAAAACGTTTTTCTTTTGTTAGAGTTTTTTGAATTGATTCGAAAATTTTAAACTTTTATCATTTATTCGGTTCGTGGGCGCCGCAAGCTATGCTATATAAATATAACTTATATGGATAATTATCTATTGATGACCATAAGAGGTACATAGCTCAGTGGTTAGTGTGTTGGCTTACAAAGTGCATGGTCCGCGGTTCGATTCTCCGTCCAGGCGAAAGGTAAAAAAAATTTTAAAAATTTATAAAATCGTATAATTTCTTCTACATTGTTGGTATTACAGGAAAAGGTGTTAAGAACGAAAAACCTCGTGGATGTGAGAAAGATGTGAGGGAAAATGCAATTAGCAAGAAAACAATGTTTTTTTTTCAGTTTGTCTTTATGAAATTGTTTTTAAATCCTGGAAAAGAATAAACGTTTATCACAAAAAGTATATACTTTTGTTCCAAATACACTTCCTTACAGCGAAAAGCAAATGAGAAATGAACTTTGTTTGTCTAAAATTTCGTTTGGGAGGATAGAATTTTTTTTTGCGTGTATATGGCCTCAAACACCCATGCATGAATTGGTTAATATCAGTCCATAATTATATATAGCCCCCTTTTAAACCGATCCCCAGATTTGACCTCCGGTGCCTTTTGGAGAAGCAACATTCATCCGATCTGGTTGAAATTTGGTATGTGGTGGTAGTATATGATATTTAACAACCATGCCAAAAGTGGTCCATATCAGTCCATAATCATATATAGCCCCCATATAAACCGATCCCGAGATTTGGTTTTGGAGCCTCTGGGAGGAGCAAATTTCATCCGAGTCAGTTGAAATTTGGTACATTGTGCTAGTATATGGCCTTTAACAACCATGCCTAACTACGTCCATATCGGTCTATAGTTATATATAGCCCTCAGATAAATCGATCCCCAATCACACAAAAATTGTTCCATATCAAGTTCATAATTGTATTAGCCCCCATATAAGCGACCCTCATATTTCAGTTCTGGCTCCCTACTTACCGTGCAAAAGTCCATATCGATTCGTAATTATTTGTAGACATACCTTTTTTGCCTAATATATACCACGTATGGACTAACTCACAATTTAGAAAACGATTTAAGATACCACAACCCAAGTAATTCGATTGTGGATGACAGTCTTTCGCAGAAGTTTCTACGCAATGCATAAGATTCGGCCTGACCGAACGTACGGCCATATATACTTGTTTATGTTTATTTATCTCTCTGAATTCTTTACTTTTTGTTGTTTTATTTAGAATTGAAGAAGGAATAAAGGAAAACTAAAATTATTTTGAGTTTCCTTAATTGCTGCCTTTTTATTGGTTTAGAATTAAAAAAAATTAATTATGTACTCATTTCTGCACGCCACTGTATATATCATTTTATTTGAAAACCCCAAAACTATGAAAACAGTTTCCATTGTTGTGAATTTTTAATTTTATTTTGCACTGGATCCGCATATTGGCGGAATTTACTCAGTATCGCTAGGCCAATTAAAAATGAAAACACAATGAATGTCAAAGTGAAATGACAAAATGTCGATTTTCAAAGCGTTTTGAAATGGCATACTATGAAATGAAAACAAGAAGTATAATTAAAATTAAATATAGTCAGTGAGCTATTATAGAAATTTACGTGGGCAGTGTTCTATGATGCTATTACACAAATATGTTAATTTTAATTGGAGTGAGGATTGTTATCATTGCAAGCTCCGAGATTTCAATAGACCTACGAAGACGCTAAAATGCAAAGCGTAGATGTCTTTCTACGAGTGCACGCAGATTTAAACATGTTGCCGAATTCACATACATAATTTCGGAGAAATTAAATTGTTGCAACAAACATGTCACATGTCCCCGTTCCATAAATAACATTACACTCAAAAAAAAGTGAACTCTCTATTTCACAAAAGCCAATTTAACATTATTTTAGTTCATGGAAATATAATGTTTTGAGAAAATTTCCGTTACTCTAATAATTTTTTGCGTTTTACGTTAGTTAAATGAACTAAAAAACGGAAAAAATTATACACAAATTAAGTATAAAAATTTAATAAATACATTTTTCTCACAAAATAGTTCATTATTTCTTTAAATTTGTAAATTTGTCTACAAATGCCGCTATCATGAACTTTGTGTGTCACTAAAGACATTCTTGCAATTTTTTACTCCAATTTTTTCCTTCAAACTACAAAGTTTTCTTTAACAAATGAAAAAAATTAATTATGTCTAATAAATTTTCTTGAATTTGTCGAAAAATATTTACTAAATTTTGTCATATTGGCATGATGCCAGTGTTTGTGATACTGTTTACTCGTAGTTAAAATTTATCTAAAAATAGTCAAAATTTTCTAAAATTAATAAAAAGTTTTCTTCCTGGTGGCTTCACTGGTTTTTTCAGTTTATGCTCTTTAAACATGTTTGAGGTAATTATGTGCCTTCTCTGCACGCCAAAAATAATTCTTTCCTCCCAAACGAAATTTTAGACAAACAAAGTTCGTTTCTCGTTTGCTTTTTGCTTTAAGAAAGTTTATTTGGAAGAAAAGTATATACTTTTTGTGATAAACGTTTATTCTTTTCCAGGATGTATGTTAAAAACAATTTCATAAAGACTAACTAAAAAAAAACAATCTTTTCTGGCTAATTGCATTTTCCCTCAAATCTTTCTCACTTCTTAGCACCTTTTTCTGTACATACAAACAATGTAGAAGGAATTATTCGATTTTATAAATTTTACCTTTCGCCTGGACGGAGAATCGAACCGCGGACCATGCAATTTGTAAGCCAACACACTATCTATCCACTGGGCCACGTAGCTGTTATTGTCATCAATAGATAATTATCGTTTTAAATTATATTTATATAGCATAGTTTGCGGCGACCACGAGCCGATAAAACAAATTTTATTTAACGGAAATATACATTTAGTTGGGCACCGTGGAGCAGGGGTTGCTACGTCCGCCTTGCATACCAAGGGCCATGGGTTCGATCCCTGCTTCGACCGAATACCAAATAGTTTTTTTTTTTTTTTTTAACAGATATGTTCGGAAATATTTTTTTTTATTGAAAAAATAAGAATTTTGTAACAAACGAATTTTTTGTGTGATAAAAGTTTAAAATTTTCGAAGCGATTCAAAAAAACTCTAACAAAAGAAAAACTTTTTCGGTACACGTTTTTCAAACTTTTTTTCTTTGCGCGTGCGTGTGGGATGATAAAGTGAACGAGAAATTGAATATGAAGAAAATGTTTTCTAAAACACATACACTTACTGAGACCTTTATTGAAAATGAATTTGAATCTACACCAAAAAAAACAAAAAATACTTTTTTCACAGACGAAAAACATTGTGTTTCATAGGTTTCGGTGTAAAAATTATTTGATGGGGTTTTAAAGTTTATTTTTACGTCAGGGGAAATTATTGTTTGTCTAAAATTTCGTTGCTCAGTGTATGTAGGATGGGATAAGACCCTTATTGGATACTCATTTGTCTCGAGATATGACAAGGCAATGGGAGATTCTGTTGCAAGAGAAAGGTATTTCTCGCGAATTATAAAATTGTTGTTTGAATTCCATAACGAATAATTTTATTTCTAAATGCAAGAGATCAAAGTGCTTTTGTAAGTTTGCAAAAAAAAAAAAGATCTGTCAGCTGTCCGTCGAGTGGTTTAGAAATGATAGTAAACTGAAGTTAGTTGCAATACATTTCAGCGCCCCTGTGTACCTTCAATATATATCTTACATCCAATATGAACTTAGGTTACTTCGGCATAATGGATGCAGTCATTAAGAACTAAAAATTTCGTGCATAAGAGTGCACTTCGACCGAAAAAATATTTTCCGCTATAGTTAACAAAGCAAAACCATTACCAAGGCCCTTTACAATGAGAGTTGAATACACTCGAACTACCATTGTATAGTTAACTGATGGTAATAGAGAAGATTTGGAATAACTCATCGATTCGATTCACCCAGAAGCGTCATCGTCTTCAAAACACCTTGACAGTGAGAATACGGTTCTTTGTTTTCTTCTGGTTACACTCTAAGATGCAACCATACTATAATGCTAACATACCAAGTTTTTTAGATATAATCACGTATGATGTTGTATTGAGAAATAGACCAATACCAATGATGTAAAAAATGTCTCCGATCGTATATAATCTTAGGTACATCAGTGAGTGTAAATAGTTTAAAATTTTTGTGAGCCAAGTCGTTTATAAACCTAAAGAATTTTCTCAGGGTCCTGAGATCCGAGCACGTAGTCTAAGTAAAATTGTGAAGATTATTTAAGTGGGCACGATATTATTGCCTTCTGGGGCAAAGATGATGATGATGATAGACCATTTTCGATCATCAGATAATGGCTGGCGTTATATGGTGACATGTATCACTGTCATTTTAATTTCAATAGTTACCTCTCAATTAACTCCGGTTTATGCTCAAGGAACTAAATATGGTCTTTGGACTCCCGATAAGGGGTGTGAGGATTCTGCAAGTGTAGTTCAATGGACGGGAGGACAATTTGAATTTCCCTGTGCCTCTACAAAATCGTTATTTAAGAGTTCCGGTAAATATATCTCCAAAAATGTGATAGCCACACGGGCCCAGATAATTCGGGACACGATATATCTGGCATTACCACGCTATCGCAAGGGTGTACCAGCCACTCTGGTTAAGACAAATATTAAGCCTGGAACTTGCTCAGCCACCTTTACTCCATTCCCCTGCTGGGATATGCAAGAGGAGGGTAATTGCAAAGCTTTACAATCTGTGGTGGATTTGGTGGTGGACCAAAATGAAATCATTTGGGTGTTGGATACGGGCATAGTCAATACCCTGGAGACACCTGTTCGAAAATGTTCACCCAAGGTTATGGCCTTATCTGCAAAATCGGGTAAAGTTTTAAAAACAATCGACCTTGAGGGTTTAACTTCAACCAACTCACGTCTGCAGTATTTGGCTGTCGATTATGCTCCAGATGGAGGCTGTTTTGTTTATGTCAGTGATGCAGCCAATCGAGCCATCATAGTCTTTAATATTCAAGCAGATCGTGGTTTCCGCATTGTTTTGCCCAAAGCTGTGACTACCGGATGTCGTACACGTGATGTTTTGTACATAGCTTTGATCCGCCAAGATTGTGGTGCCACGGAATTATATTTCACATATTTGAGTACGAATCGTTTGTTCTCATTGAAATCGGAATACTTGAGAAGTGGTGTGGCCGATGGACGAATTCTAGGTAAGTTGAAAAAGTATGAAGTAATGTGAGTAAAAAGAAATCTGACAATGTTAGCTTAGGTTTATATGCAGATGGAATAAGCTACACAGAAAAAATATCACTCATATGGTATTTAAATGAATAAAAATTTTATTGATTTATTTATTTTTTTAATCGTAACAAACATCAATACATTATTTTGATTAATTTATTACCATTTCCATGATTGAAGAAATTTCAACTAAAAATTAATTGCCGAGACTGAACTAAAACAAATACAGTGAAACCTTCTAAACTTGGACGGAACATCTCTCAAAAGTGGGCAATTTTCGTGAGGCGTCTGATAAAAATTAACTTCTCATAATTGGACACCTCCCAAATGTGGACACAATTTATGTGAGCACTTGTGAGAGGTTTCACTGTATGTATGTGCAGTAACGGGCTCTTATTGTATGTAAATTTTAACTGACCAGTTGATGACTCAAATGCGTCTAGATTTACTGCAACAGTGCCATGCAGTTGAAACAGACATAAATACAGGGTGGCCCATAAGTAAAGCAACAAAGTAAAGCGATATATATTTTCATTATTTTTTAAATGTTATTTTTCAAATGAAAAAACTGTCGGAAACAACATCAAATTTTAGAATCTTTGGTACGAATTATGAACTTAAATCGGCCGACAAGGCGATGTGGTATTTTGCCCCATTCTCGGCGAATTGCCTTGAAAGAAACGCCTTGATCGACACTTTGGTATTGTGTAATGCCAACCTTCGAAATGCTCCAGACGGCAATTTTAACGAATTGAGATCCGAAGATTTTGGTGACCATGGTGCGATAGAAGCCGGAGATATCCATTTTAAACCATTGGTTGGCGCGTGTTGAGAGCTATAGTCCTGTTGGAATGTCCATGTCAGAGTTTTCTTACTATGTTTAGGATATTGTCCCGTTAATATTCGGAATTTATTCAAATACGAGCGAGAAGCGAACATCGGTGACTCTTAAGGTCTGGTGGTCAATCGAAAGTTTAATTTTTCAGCTGACCTCTTTGAAAAGTAAAACCAATCAATTTTTCGTGGGTTCAAAGATTTTGAACTTTTCTTAACTATTTCGATATTGATTCCGAGACAAAGATTTGACTTCTTTAAAATAAAAAAACTTTTAAGTGAGCTATCTACACTGATTGAAAGCTACACTTAAAAAAAAAACAGTGATCCCACCAGGAAGAATAATTTTGGTTAATTTTAGAAAAGTTAGATTATTTTTAGAAAACTTTAACTAAACAATATTACAAACGCTGACATCACCACGATATCATAAAAATAAGTAAATATTTTTTTTTAATATATTCAAGAAAATTTATTAGACATAATTAATTTTTTTCACTTCCACACAAGAAAATTTTGTATTTTGAAGAAAAAAATTGGAGTTCAGAAATGCAAGAATGTCTTTAGTGCCTTACGAAGTTCAAGATGGGCGCATTTGTAGGAAAATTACAAATTTAAAGAAATAATGAACTATTTTGTGAGAAGTACGAATGTAGTAAATCTTTATGCTTCATTTGTGTAAAATTTTTGCCGTTTTTTAGGTCAGTTAACTATCATACGCCAAAAATTATTAGAGTAAAATAAAGTTTCTCCAACCATTATAATTCCATGAACTAAAATAAAGTAAATTTGGCTTTGGTGAAATAGAGGGTTCACTTTTTTTTGAGTGTAGGGCAATAAAATTAAAATTGGGATACAGATATCATTTATCGAGTTTTCATTCTCTTTTCGTGATACAAAGCTATTCACGTACAAACAAATGCCAGTATAAAAGTCTAGATTATAGCAGATACTTCAAATTGCAAAAAAGTTTCCTTTTTTCCAAATAAAAACTTACAATTTTATTGTATTAAAAAAATTTGTCCGTAATATTGTTTAAATTGCGTGTCCTAAACTTTAGATTGCATAATGTTTCATATTACATAAATATTTTTTTGGTATAGGCTCTATATACTTAAAATTATTATTAAATTTGTATTCTCGTTTTGAAGCTTATTTATCTTTAACCCAAAGATGCATATCTCAAACGCATTAAGAATTATTATTTTACATTAAAATTGGTTTTCTTTACTTTAAAGAAAATTTGCCTCACTTTAAAGACATACGGCAACGGAGTGACGAAAATGTCAATATTTGTAGTCCTAAATTTATTAAAAAAAATGAAACTAAGGATTATGAACTTGCTTTCTTAATTTAAAAACAAAAGTCCTTAATATTTATATTTTGCGTTTTCTACAATTTAGGTGGCATAATCTTGCGTATTAGGTCAATAGTATTTCATTGTCTCTACAAGAGATGCCCTACACTGTCCATTATCAATGCAGTAATAATAAAATCGGGTACATGGTAAGAGAGAAGATTTGCCTTTGTGATTTTATGGATGACCGTTGGTACAATGTACATATACATATAAAAAAACACTGGGATAATCTATAAATATACACACTTTAATTCGGTCACCTCTATATATCATAGTCATTGTTTATTTTGCATAAACATTTTTGACAAGGATACTTATGAAGCATTTCTAGTTCATCAAGACAAAAGCTAAAGCCATCGTCCTTCCTTGCATATCCTTAACAGCACACAATGTATCTACAGGTATCAACGCATTTCGAAAACAACAATTTGTTGAACTTTTCTCAACAGCAAGAATTTCACAATAATTGAATACAAATTTGCCCATGAAGTAGGTCAGTCAACCAAACAGCCATCAAACCAATCACCCAGCGCACCCAACGAAGCAATATAGGTTGGTGTTATAAACATTTCTTTATTGTTCTTCTTGTTCGAAAGTTGTTGAAGCTATCAGAATAACTCATCATTTTTCTGTCCGTCTATACTTTTGAGTGTTCCATATTTTTGATTGCAATTAGTCGTAAATTTACCTCGCACTCACATGAATAATGCACATGAAGAAAATATGACAAAGAAAATGATTGATTGCATGAAGGAGTGTATACTTCAATCATATTAAATGAGAAAGGCGTAAGATTGACCAGAGTACAATAAATGATAATCTAGTTCAAATCCAGTGCTATGAAAAGGACACATAATCACAGCCCCATGTAGCAAGAACAATATTAAGATCGACCGAATTTAGGAAATGTAAATTGATAAACTACTTCAAATATTTAAACGATGTAGCTGAGCATGTATCCCACATGGGGATACAAAATTGATTTTCTGACTACTTGACACTTTGCGGGAAAATCGAATGTAAAAATTAGACTTTGTAATTTTTATCCTGGAACGTAAAAGTCGAAAGTGTACTTTTATTTATTATTATTTGTTTTAATTGGAAAAGTATTCCAAATTTGGAAAAAGTCGAAAAGTGGATGTTTTCACTCTCTTTAGAGTTCCTAGTTCAAAGTCGAAACCCGACTTTTTGTAATGTTCAAATTCGACTAATGGGCTTTTAATGAAAACATCGAAAAATCGAAATTTTATGTTTTGAAATAACGAAAAATGTTCATTGATACAATGAAAATGTTCTTTAATAGTATGCAAATTTCATTAAAATTGAGCCAAGGAAAACTTTCCAATTATATAACACTACATTTTAATTACGACAATGAAAATATTCGTTAATAATACAAAAGATTTCGTTGATTAGAAGAAAATCCCTTCTAATAATAAAAATGTTCGTTGTATCAAGAAAATTGGCTCAATTTTAATGACACATCACCCAGTGTACAGTTGATATTTTTTCTGTTTATTTCATTTGTATTTTCTTAGCACAACATTTTACAAAATTATTACAATGATATGAACACTGATACAAAAAAAAAAAACAAGTATATACAGCAGTAAGTTCGGCCGGGCCGAATCTTAAGTATCCACCACCAAATATAATAGTTCCCTTTGAAAATTTTAGGGCGGTTTGATGATAGATATTTTCCACAGATATTTCACCAGTACGCTTCCCGAAGATAAGATCAGATTCTGGATTTATAAGAACTATTTTCAAAACTGTGCCGATACACAATATATTCGGCACACCTCTTTGCGGTCCTACAATACCTCTAGATTTCCAATTTCAGGCAAATTGGATAAAAACTACGGGTTCTAGAAGCCCAAGAAGTAAAATCGGGAGATCGGTCTATATAGGGACTATATCAAAACATGGTACGATAATCACCATTTTCAGCACACTCTTTATGGTCCAGAATACCTCTAGATTTCCAATTTCAGGCAAATTGGGTAAAAACTACGAATTGTAGAAGCTCAAGAAGTAAAATCGGGAGATCGGTCTATATGGGGGTTATATCAAAACATGTACCGGTACTCCCCATTTCCGACATACCTCTTAACAGCCCTAGAGTACCTCTACATTTCCAATTTCAGGCAAATTGGGTAAAAACTACGGATTCTAGAAGCCCTAGAAGTAAAATCGGGAGATCGGTCTATATGGGGGTTATATCAAAACATGTACAGGTACTCACCATTTTCGGCACACCTCTTTATGGTCATACAATACTTTTAGATGTCCAATTTTAGGCAAATTGGTAAAAAAAACTACGGATTCTAGAAGCCCTAGAATTAAAATCGGGAGATCGGTCTATATGGTGGCTATATCAAGACATGGTCCAATAATCACCATTTTAGACATACCTCTTTACAGCCCTAGAATACCTCTAGATTTCCAATTTCAGGCAAATTGGGGGCTATATCAAAACATGGTCCGATAAACACCATTCAGCACATCTCTTTATGGTCCTAGAATACTTCTAGATTTCCAATTTCAGGCAAATTGGATAAAAACTACGGTTTCTATAAGCCCAAGACCACAAATCGGGGAATCGGTTTATATGGGAGCTATATCAAAACCTGGACCGATATAGCCCATCTTCGAACTTGGCCTGTCTGCAGACAAAAGACGATTCTGTCCCAAATTTCAGGACGATAGCTACTTTATTAAAGACTGTAGCGTGATTACAACAGACAGACAGACGGACATGCTTATATCGTCTTACAATTTCTCCCTGATCAAGAAATCGGAAATCGATATTTCGATGTGGTATAAACGGAATGACAAACTTATTATACCCCCATCACCATTCTATGGTGGTGTGTATAATTATTTCCCACTATTACAATCAGACATTTTTCATGTTCATTTCACTTCTTGGTATATTTACAGATTTGGGTAAGAAACCTTCACGTATGGTTATAATTGGCACTGATAATGGTTCAGCCATATTCTTCCGCAATGAGGGTGATGCTGAGGTCTATCGCTGGGATACGAATTCAACCTTTGTTGAGGCGAACTTTAAGCCCGTCTATCGAAGTCCCACATGTCAGTTGGCCACTCATGCAGTGCCTGATTATAAGCGTAATACAATGCGTGTGCTACAAAGTAACTTCCCAGATTTCATGCAAAACCGTGTGGGTTGTGGTGCCATTCAACAATTGTCGAGAATGCAAGGCTGTTGGTAATATCATAATCATAAACTTCTTCACATTATAGTCCATCAACTAGGTTAGCTGTCAGCAATAAGAGAAGGCTGAAATGTAAGTTACAGCTCGTAGAAGAACAAAACAATGTAGTAATTTCTATGTAGCTTGTCTCACATAAGTCTTCACTTGCCCTTCTCCAACCCCCTCAAAGGCTTTAAATCGTATATGATACGAACACTAAATATTGACACAACACCCATTACACTGTACAACACATTTAACATGAATCAAAGATCACTCACACCACAACATATCACACCGCATCACCAGGGATGGAAAATACAATTTTTAAGAAAGTACAAAAAAGGTATTTTTTGAGCGGAAAGGTACTTTATTGTCAAGAGACTAAATTTTAAAGAAAATAAAATTTTGACAAAATTTTCTATATAAACAAAATTTTCCAAAAATTTTCTATAGAAATAAAATTTTGCAAAAAAAATCTGTAGAAAAAAAAATGTTGCAAAATTTTTTCAATAGAAATAAAATTTAGCAAAAATTTCCTATAGAAATAAAATTTTTACAAAATTTTCAATTGAAATAAAATTTTGACAACATTTTCTACCGAAATAAAAAATCGATAATATAGAATCGCATTCTTTTTTCGACTAAAACATTCTTGAAGATCAATAAAATCCTGTTTTTGACTATGTCTTTTACAAAATCGAGATTTTCTTCCCACATGAACATGTCTGTTTTGCCATATTTGTAAAAGACTATTAGCAAATAAGGTTGATAAAGACTTTCTCAAAATATTAAAATATTTTGTCAAAGATATTGTACCATAAATCTGATATCGACTCAAAAATGTCTACACAAAAGGTACTAAATCATTCGCGGGGGTACTACGGTACTGACCGGGGTGAAAAAGTATTGAAAAAAGTACTATAGTACTGCATTTTCCATCCCTGCGCATCACATTGCATTACACCTCTCCTCTCTAATGCATTCACATATACACTAAGTAATACAAACAACTAACAACACTACACATCTCCAACTCTCACACGACAAGAACAACAACAACACCACTCACAAGTAAACTCAATATGATTTTGTTCCTTTAATGGCCATAAGAGAAGGATAATCCAAAAACTATTTCCCTTAAGTGTTTATTGTGAATCAAATGGGTTGCTGGTTTACATTTAAGGTTTTGCAATAGTTTTAAGCAAACGGTAACAATACATTATACCACATAAAGTTTTGGCAGAAACTTTTTATGAGTCAAGCTGCAGAAATATGTATATAGTTTTAAATATTTTTTATTAACAATAAAAATAATGAAAAAAGTAATATTTGATAAAGTTTTATTTGAACAAAGAGTACTCACATTTGTAGTATGAACGAATGTGTAAACAAACTGATTTAACTTATTGCATCTATTTAACATAGTAACTTTTGTGTAAAGGGTAACTGATTCGAAGAGCTACACAATTCACACTGGTATGTCTGCTGAAACTTGAAACGAAAAGTATATAATACTTTTTTTATAGACAATATTATATTCTTCACGTACCAAATTTCAGATCGGATGAAATTTGCTTCTCTTAGAGGCCTCGCAAGCCAAATCGGTGGATCGGTTTATATGGTTGCTATATATAATTATGGACCGATGAGGACCAATTTTTGCATGGTTGTTAGAAACCATATACTAACACCATGTACCAAATTTCAGCCAGATCGGATGAAATTTGCTTCTCTTAGAGGCCTCGCAAGCCAAATCGGTGGATCGGTTTATATGGTTGCTATATATAATTATGGACCGATGAGGACCAATTTTTGCATGGTTGTTAGAAACCATATACTAACACCATGTACCAAATTTCAGCCAGATCGGATGAAATTTGCTTCTCTTAGAGGCCTCGCAAGCCAAATCGGGGGATCGGTTTATATGGGGGCTATATATAATTATGCACCGATGTGGCCCAATTTTTGCATGGTTGTTAGAGACCATATACTAACACCATGTACCAAATTTCAGCCGGATCGGATGAAATTTGCTTCTCTTAGAGGCCTCGCAAGCCAAATCGGGGTATCGGTTTATATGGGGGCTATATATAATTATGAACCGATGTGGCCCAATTGTTGCATGGTTGTTAGAGACCATATACTAACACCATGTACCAAATTTCAGCCGGATCGGATGAAATTTGCTTCTCTTAGAGGCCTCGCAAGCCAAATCGGGGTATCGGTTTATATGGGGGCTATATATAATTATGCACCGATGTGGCCCAATTTTTGCGTGGTTGTTAGAGGCCATATACTAACACCATGTACCAAATTTCAGCCGGATCGGAAGAAATTTGCTTCTCTTAGAGGCCTCGTAAGCCAAATTTGGGGGTCCGTTTATATGGGGGCTATACGTAAAAGTGGACCGATATGGCCCATTTTCAATACCATCCGACCTACATCAATAACAACTACTTGTGCCAAGTTTCAAGTCGATAGCTTGTTTCGTTCGGAAGTTAGCGTGATTTCAACAGACGGACGGACGGACGAACATGCTCAGAACGACTCAGAATTTCACCACGACCCAGAATATATATACTTTATGGGGTCTTAGAGCAATATTTCGATGTGTTACAAACGGAATGACAAAGTTAATATACCCCCATCCTATGGTGGAGGGTATAAAAATAATTGATTTAATTAATTCATATGAATGACGGTGATTGTATTATAAATACTAAAATAAGGAATACAGGCGTAAATATTCTCTAGCAACGGATTTTTATTTGTTTTCTTTATATATAAATTTTTATCTGAAACTTGACTTTTTTTGTTTTTTTTATGCCATAACCACATAGTGGTCAGGGTATAATAACTTTGATCTGCCATAAAATGTGCCTACCAGATATATTGATTTTAGACCCTATAAAATATATACCGATCGTCTCAGAATCACCTCCTGAGTCGATCTAGCGCTTGGTGTCCGTCCGTCGGTCCATGTATTTGTTGTTTGCAGGATTCTGGTCGCAATTATTAACCGATTTTGATGAAATTTGGTACGTAGCGTTTTTTTTTTTTTTGGTGCAGAGACGAACGCTATTGAATTTGGAAGAAATCGCATCAAATTTAGATATAGCTCCCATATATATGTATAGCCCGATTTCGACAAATGGGGTTACTCAAATTTAGCAAAAGGTAACCTTCCGTAGCACCAACCAAACCTGCCAAATATCATCTGAATCGGTTCAGATTTAGATATAGCTCCCATATATATGTATCGCCCAATTTTCAAAAATTTTCCCCAATAACCCTATTTTTTACCATAATTGCCTTATTTATTACCTGATTTTACTAAAATTTAGCACAAGATAACCTTCTATTGCATCAATCAAATCTGCCAAATGTTATTAAAATCGGTTCAGATTTAGATATAGCTCCCATATATATACATCGCTCGAATTTCCCACAGTTTGCCATAATACTCTTACTTAAATTTCAATTTAGCACAAGATAACCTTCTATTGCATCAATCAAATCTGCCAAATATTATCAAAATCGGTTCAGATTTAGATATAGCTCCCATATATATGCATCGCTCGAATTTCCCACAGTTTGCCATAATACTCTTACTTAAATTTCAAATTTTGATGTATTAGACGATCTATTTAGCCATACATGTAGCTTGTACATAAATATATTGGCCGATTTGCACAAATTTGGATTAATTACCCAAACAAATTGAGCGATTTCCTCTTTTTTTAATAATGGGAGCAATATTAGTGGCATACAAACTCTGTATGTTCAGAATCAACTATAGCTCCTAATATCAGACATTTATGTTCAGATTGTGATAAAACTCCCACAACTATGTACCCCTTAATGTTCTTACATATGAAAATGCGGGTTATCTCCCAATCCTATACCACTCATACCCCACAAACTATGTTTACTAATTCAGTAGGAGTGGTTTAGGGTATGATATAGTCGGCCCCGCCCGATTTTCTACTTTACTCACTTGTTTTTATTTAATTTCAAGAAATATAAGTAATACTTCTTAACTGAAATTGCTTCACTCACGGTACTGATACTATCAATCACCGGCACCAATTAAAAAACAAAGAAAAAAAAGAACGTTTGGAAAACATGTACCGCAAACTTTTATCACCAGAAAATAATACAAAATTTTTATTTTTGCAATAAAAAATATAAATTTGAAGTTTTATAGTATAAATTTAATATAGTAGCATGTAATGTAGAACATCCTTTGGGAATCTCCCCAAAATTATTGGAATATACGTTAAAAACTAATTGGTTTTTCAGCCGAAGCAGGGATTAAACCCACGACGCTTTATGTAAGGCGGGCATATTAACCATTGCTCCACGGTGACCAACTAAATATATGTTTCTGTTAAATAAAGTTTCTTTATACCGGCTCTTGGGCGCCGACTGTTTGTGCTGCTTGTGAGTTGATGGCTATAGCGCTAATTGTCTATAGATTACAATAACACCTACGTAGCCCAGTGGATAGATAGTATGTTGGCTTACAAACTGGATGGTCCGCGGTACGATTCCCCATCCAGGCGAAAGGTAAAATTTAAAAATTTTAAATCTTCTACATTGTTTGTACTACAGAAAAATGTGCTAAGAACTAAATGAACCTCGTGGAAATGAGAAAGATGTGAGGGAAGACACAATTAGCCAGATAAGATTTTTTATGAGTTAGTGTTTATGAAATTGTTTTCACACCCTGTAATATAATAAACGTTTATCACAAAAAGTATATACTCTTCTTCCCAACAAACTTCCTGATAGCCAAAAGCAAGTGGGAACGATATTTTTTTTTTGTCTAAAATTTCGTTTGGGAGGAAAGAATTATTTTTTGCGTGTATTTAACTGATTAAAGTGATTTTTGTGATTGAATTTTTGTTTTGGTTATAAATTGATCAATTATTGAATTTTTATAAAATTTTAATTACAATTATTTTTTGATATTTGTTCTGTGTATTCAGTGCTACTCCAATTCTATTTATATTTAATAAACATTTAATTCTATATCTGATTTTAAAGCATTTACTTCATACATTCGTCAGTTCTACAACTGCAGTAATAAATAAAATTACTGATTCATTTATATCCGTTCTTAACTAAACAACGCTGTTTCATAAGGCATACTATTTACATGGGACTAAAATGTGACAAAATCTAAATTCATTTTTCCCCTCATCTCTTAAAATGTTACGAGTACTTACAAAATGTTAATCAAAATGCCGGCATTTCGTATGTTAACTTCACAACATCCATCTGTTAGTAGTAATCATGCGTGAAATGAATATGTTAATAATTAACAGAAGGGGAAAACAATGTAAGTGAACATATAATAATTTAGCACTTTCGGATATGTAATGTTAGTCTTTTGTATATTGACACACAAGTGTACGTCATTAGCAATGTGTTACTAACAGCATCCATTGCCTGTTTGGTTGCTTGCCAAAGACATAGTAAAGGGTGATTTGTTAAGGGCTTGATAACTTTTTTTTTTAAAAAAACGCATAAAATTTGCAAAATCTCATCGGTTCTTTATTTGAAACGTTAGATTGGTCCATGACATTTACTTTTTGAAGATAATTTCATTTAAATGTTGACCGCGGCTGCGTCTTAGGTGGTCCATTCGGAAAGTCCAATTTTGGGCAACTTTTTCGAGCATTTCGGCCGGAATAGCCCGAATTTCTTCGGAAATGTTGTCTTCCAAAGCTGGAATAGTTGCTGGCTTCTTTCTGTAGACTTTAGACTTGACGTAGCCCCACAAAAAATAGTCTAAAGGCGTCAAATCGCATGATCTTGGTGGCCAACTTACCGGTCCATTTCTTGAGATGAATTGTTCTCCGAAGTTTTCCCTCAAAATGGCCATAGAATCGCGAGCTGTGTGGCATGTAGCGCCATCTTGTTGAAACCACATGTCAACCAAGTTCAGTTCTTCCATTTTTGGCAACAAAAAGTTTGTTAGCATCGAACGATAGCGATCGCCATTCACCGTAACGTTGCGTCCAACAGCATCTTTGAAAAAATACGGTCCAATGATTCCACCAGCGTACAAACCACACCAAACAGTGCATTTTTCGGGATGCATGGGCAGTTCTTGAACGGCTTCTGGTTGCTCTTCACTCCAAATGCGGCAATTTTGCTTATTTACGTAGCCATTCAACCAGAAATGAGCCTCATCGCTGAACAAAATTTGTCGATAAAAAAGCGGATTTTCTGCCACTGATTTTGGTAATAAAATTCAATGATTTGCAAGCGTTGCTCGTTAGTAAGTCTATTCATGATGAAATGTCAAAGCATACTGAGCATCTTTCTCTTTGACACCATGTCTGAAATCCCACGTGATCTGTCAAATACTAATGCATGAAAATCCTAACCTCAAAAGAATCACCCTTTATTTATTTCTCTGTTATTCTGGCATTAACGCATCAAAATAATTAACCATGCCTGGCCGTCCGTTGAAGCCATTTTACTATTGAAACGAATACATATACACCCTCAAAAAAAATCGCCTCTCTAACATATGTTCCAAACATATTTTGCAGGAAGCACATATATTATTGGATACTGCCGAAACATTAATATGTTTGTTTTATGTGAACATATTCTATTTTTGGAAGCATTTTGAGCCAAAAATATTATATGCTTCGAAGAATTTTCCCCAAAGAAGATTGTGCTAATTCCCTAACATAATTTTCACTTCCACGAAATTTTTTAGTTCTTAGCACCTTTTTCTGTACTACAAATAATGTTGAAGAAATTATTCAATTTTATAATTTTTTTTAAATTTTACCTTTCGCTTGGACGGAGAATCGAACCGAGGACCATACAGTTTGTAAGCCAACTCACTACCACTGAGCTACGTAGCTGTTATAGTCACCAGAAGACAATTATCGTTATAAGTTACATTTATATAGCATAGTTTGCAGCGCCCACGAGCCCATGCAAACATAACATTATTTAACAGAAACATACATGTGTTGGCAACGTGGAGCAGTGGTTAGCATGTCTGCCGTACATGCAAAGGGTCGTGGGTTCAATCCCTGCTCCGACCAAACACCAATTGTTTTTTTTTTTAATTTACGCATTTATATTTATACTATATTAAATTTTTATAATGAAACTTCGAAATGTGGGTTATTAAAGATTTACAGTCAGAAACAGTGCTTGATATAAACGAAATGGACTGAGCTTTTGGATAAAATATTATTTTTTTTATTGCAAAAATAACAATTTTGTAATAAAAAACTGGTTTTGGTATAAAAGTTTGATATTTTGGAAGGAATTCAAAAACTCTAACAAAGGAAGAACGTGGGGTCGAGTATAAACATACATAAATAATTTTATAATATACACAAATTAAATAATATTTAGACTTAAATTAAATAATATTTAGACTTAAGCGTATAAAATTTTTGGCCTTATCATAAAGCAGTTTCCGAAACAACATATAAGCGGTTTCACAGAAATTGCTCTCTTTCGATTCTCTCGCTGTGTTAATTTGATATCTTTCGTCAACCCTCCCGGTTTTTATCTCTATTTCTTTCTCTATACTCTCTCTCTCTCTCTCTCTCTTTCGCTCTCTGAATAAAATATCACAACATATATATGTTTAATCGAAATTTGTAAATTTATATATGTTTACATTCACACATATAATTTTTATGAAACATGCATGCCCCAAACATAATATATTCTAACATATTAACATATGTGTTCCAAACATTTAGTGTTAGTTTGAGAACATTACATGTTTGCACTTAAATATATTGTGTTTAAAAATTGTGCCCGAAACACATTTTGTTTATATCGAAACATATGAAAAACTTATTTTTCTAACAGTGTAGGTAACTGCTAGTAATTTTGTAATAGAGCGTAAAGGATTGAATATGGAATCATATTTAAACTGCAAATTTAATTACAACAAATAAATATGTAGGTTGCTGAGTACACGTTCATGATTGCTTATCGACTATTTTGCTTTGGGATGCAATATTCAAATAAATTACAAACATAATTTATTTGTATTCCAACACAATTATATTTAAGATATTTTGCTGCAAACAAACAAATGTTTAGAAACTGTATTAACTATTTGAGGCTTTAAACAAAGATATGCTTAAATTCTACTCCACATTTTGAAATTTCCACAAAGCGTTGTTAAAGCCATGAAAATTTAATGCGTTGTTGTACTTTCAACGAAATTACACTCTTTCATAGAAGAAAAAATGAACTAAATTAACTAAAAATAAAAAAGAAACTCATTGGCGCCAAATCATGACCATTTTAACCACACCCTCAAAAAAAATCGCTTCTCTAACATATGTTCCAATCATATTTTGCAGGAAGCACATATATTATTAGATATTGCCGAAACATTATTATGTTTGTTTTATGTGAACATATTATAGGTTTGGAAGCATTTTGGCCCAAAAATATTATATGCTTGGAAGAATTTTCTCCCCACGAAGATTGTGCTCATTCCCTCACATAATTTTCACTTCCACGAAATTTTTAGTTCTTGGCAACTTTTTCTGTAATACAAATAATGTTGAAGAAATTATTCAATTTTATAATTTTTTTTAAATTTTACCTTTCGCCTGGACGGAGAATCGAACCGGGAACCATGCAATTTGTAAGCCAACATACTACCACTGGGCTCGTAGCTGTTACAGTCACCAATAGACAATTATCGTTATAAGTTACATTTATATAGCATAGTTTGCAGCGCCCACGAGCCCATGCAAACATAACATTATTTAACAGAAACATACATTTGTTGGCCACGTGAAGCAGTGGTGAAGCATGTCTGCCTTGCATGCAAACGGTCGTGGGTTCAATTCCTGCTCCGGCCGAACCAATAAAAAAAAACTTATCGTGTTTTGTACTTAATTTCATTTTTACCTTTAAGGCCATTAAAAAATGTGTGTCCATAATGCCAAAATGATAAACAAAACACTCTTCCACACATACATAAAATTCTCCTCTCAAGGCGAAAACACATGCTGTTTTTTTTTCAAATCTCTATGCTCTTTACTCCGAATACTCATTCTAATATTCAAATTAAATAATTGGCCTTATCATAAAGCAGTTTTCCGAAACAACATACAACCGTTTCACAGAAATTGTAAACATATATATGTTTACTCGAAATTTGTAAATTTATATATGTTTACATTCACACATATTATTTTTATGAAACATTCATGTCCCAAACCTAATATATTTTAACATATTAACATATGTGTCCCAAACATTTAGTGTTAGTTTAGGAACATTACATGTTGGCACTTAAATATATTGTTTTTAAAAATTGTGCCCGAAACACATTTTGTTTATATCGGAACATATGAAAAACATATTTTTCTAACAGTGCATACAGTAGTTCATTCTTAGGTTAGGTGGCAGCCCGATGTATCAGGCTCACTTAGACTATTAAGTCCATTGTTATACCACAGTGGTGAACTTCTCTCTTATCACTGAGTGCTGCCCGATTCCATGTTAAGCTCAATGACAAGGGACCTCCTTTTTATAGCCGAATCCGAACGGCGTTCCACATTGCAGTGAAACCACTTAGAGAAGCTTTGAAACCCTCAGAAATGTCACCAGCATTACTGAGGTGGGATAATCCACCGTTGAAAAACTTTTTGGTGTTCGGTCGTAGCAGGAATCGAACCCACGACCTTGTGTATGCAAGGCGGGCATGCTAACCATTGCACCACGGTGGCTCCCTAGTTCATTCTTACTATTTTTGAGAATCGTATGAAAATTTTCTTCTGCTTTAGTTCATATTGAACTTATGTGTACGGTCATTTAACTTTATACCCACGTTTAGTTCATAAAATGTTTGAGATATACTTAAAAAATGAAAATTTCATTGGCGTGTGGAAAATTTCGCAAAAAATAATAAAATTTAACTACAAACAAATAAAAGTAAGTTAAATTTAGCGTTAGTTTAACTACGGAATTGTATTCTGTGTAACCCTTGCAATTCTCCCATCGGACAATTGGCATCATAACAATCTTCTCATGGTGTAAGAGCTTGCAGGTAGCCAGAGGCATACCAACAGATTCTAGTTCGCCTGAAATATGTAAGGTAGTTCCTAGTTCCGCTTCGCAGATCCCCGGTATGTTCCTGTGGCCAGGCACCCATATTAGGTGAATATTATACTGCTCAGTCATCTCGTTGAGAGATTTGCGGTAGTCGATGGCCCTCTAGTCTATATATTTGTTGATCTATGAGACCACTAACAGTGTGTTTTATTGAAAACATTTTTTAGGGCATAACATTTACTATGCCACCAAGGCGCATGATCTGCAAATAACATTCGGAATACCAATTGGGGAAATGTAGTGCATTGCTAACAGTACTGTGTTATGGTAACATTTTTATGTTATAATAGCATTTAAGGGGAAAATAAGTGGTGAAAATGATAGATTTAACTTTCCAGTCAGTTATTGTGGATTCTATGTGCTACAATAGGCGACAACAAATTATATTGGTGAACCTCTTTAAAACCAGTCCTTAAATTCTTGTCGTTTTTATTATAATGTAAGTTTTTATTTTACTTAAGAATTTTTGCATGATACATAAATTATAATAAGTGACAAATTGATATGTTGTTTGTTTGTAACAATTTTTACATGTAAAAATTGTAAAAACTTTCATGTAATGTAAAACATATAACTTTTTTAAGTTTCAGTTTAAGTCAAAATTAATTTTATATTGTGAAAATATTAACATATTTTTTATTTAATAGAAAATAAAAAAATCCCTTGAAAATGTCGACATACATCTACGAAACTTCGGGAAATATGTAACTAAAAGTGCTTTTATTTGTGAATAAAAATGTCTCCGCTTTGCTAGAGATTTATGAACACAGTCGTTTTATTTTTTCTTTCTTACTTGCTATCGTACAAAATATTTCTTAGCTTCTTCTTACAATACCTTATCTTTTAATCCCTAAGTCAATACAAACTATAAATACATTAAACTCTAGATAAGACTAAATATAGGAACATATAAACAATGAAGTGATAAACAAGTATATACAGCAGTAAGTTCGGCCGGGCCGAATCTTAAATACCCACCACCATGAACCAAATATTAGGGTTTCCTTTGAAATTTCATGAGGGCTTGAGGACTTGAGGACACTTCCCGAAGATAAATTTAAAGATTTCACCTATGAAGACTATATCAGGTTCTGGATTTATAAGAACCATTTTTGTTTGAGTTTTAGAGGAATCATTAACATCTCTTGTAAGTGTGCAAGAAAATTATAAAATAACGTCTTGATTTGAAATCTTAAATCTGTAGAAGTAAAATCTGGAAATTTTACATTGAGTTTCAAGCAATTTTCATGATCAGTGCGCCTTCTACACCCTCAAGAAGTGAAGTCGGTCTATATGGAGGCATTACCAAATGGACCGATAAAAACTTAATCCGATACACGTTTTTGTGAGCCTAAAATACCAGAATATTTACAATTTCAGGCATATCAGATAAAAACTACGGTTTCTAGAAACCCAAGGAGTTAAATCGGGAGATCGTTCTTATGGGGGCTATACTAAAATATGGACCGATACTCACCATTTTCGGCACACCTCTTTGTGACCCGAAAATACCTCTAGATTTCCAATTTCAGGCAAATAGGATAAAAACTTCGGATTCTAGAAGCCCAAGAAGTAAAATAGGGAAATCGATCTATATGGGGGCTATACCAAAATATGGACCGATACCCACCATTTTCGGCACACCTCTTTATGGTCCTAAAATACCTCTAGATTTCCAATTTCAGACAAATTGGATAAAAACTACGGTTTCTATAAGCCCAAGACCCCAAATCGGGAGATCGGTCTATATGGGGGCTATACCAAAATATGGACCGATACTCACAATTTTTGGCACACATATTTGTGGTCCTACAATACCTCTAGATTTCCAATTTCAGATAAATTGAATAAAAACTGCGGTTTCTATAAGCCAAAAAAGTAAAATCGGGAGATCGGTCTATATGGGGGCTATACCAAAATATGGACCGATACTCACAATTTTTGGCACACGTATTTGTGGTCCTACAATACCTCTAGATTTCCAATTTCAGGTAAATTGAATAAAAACTGCGGTTTCTATAAGCCCAAGAAATAAAATCGGGAGATCGGTCTATATGGGGGCTATACCAAAACGTGGACCGATACTCACCATTTTTGGCACACCTCTTTATGGTCATCAAATACCTCCAGATTTCAAATTTCAGGCAAATTGGATAAAAACTACGATTTCTATAAGCCCAAGACCCCAAATCGGGAGGTCGGTTTATATGGGGACTATATCAAAACCTGGACCGATATAGCCCATCTTCGAACTTGACCTGCCTGCAGACAAAAGACGAGCTTGTGCAAAATTTCAGCACGATTGCTTCATTATTGAAGACTGTAGCGTGATTACAACAGACAGACAGACAGACAGACGGACAGACGGACATCGTTATATCGTCTTAGAATTTCTCCCTGATCAAGAATATATATACTTTATATAGTCGGAAATCGATATTTCGATGTGTTACAAACGGAATGACAAACTTATTATACCCCCGTCACCATTCTATGGTGGTGGGTATAAAAATGCAGTAGCTCGTTATTTATTTTATTTACATAGAACAAGTTATGTTTGAGCTATTCACCCTACAAATCTCCCTGCTATGGACACATTTGCTTTAAGTACAGATAGCACCATGTGTTTGCTTACGATAACTTATAACAAAGAGAAATGTGCATCGTCCTCTAAGAATATTTTAGGGTAAGAGATGTGTCATCTATAAAAGGACCGTATTCTTCTTTGAATTCAGTGTTGTTGCATTACTTCTTCCTTATATTCAGGACTTGTGCCCTTGCTCGTTGATTTGAGCCTTCCCATTTAATATGATTCTTGAATATACGTCTTACAAAGTGGTGGTCGTTCGTTTTAATTGATGCGTAGTTCTCCACTCCAAGGTTAACATTTACCACGTTTTTGTTGTCTCTTTTCATCGTAGTGGTGGATACAATTTTGTCATCACTCCGATCGTTTGCTGAAATTGACCCAAATAATATCCATCCTAGCTTTGTTTCCAGCGCTAGCAGTTTACCTTTTTTATGAATACCTTGTTGAACAATTTCATGGTAGACGTCACCCCCAATCAACACATCTATTCTGTCTGGTGACGCAAAGTCTGGATCTGCAAGATTAATGTTATCCCAATTACCTATATCGTACTCATACGTGGGATCTTGTTGTACGGAAGCCAGTTTAGGAAGCACGACTGCTTCTATGTCCCGGCTTTCAATATCTGCACTTTACTTGGTTTGCGTAGTCTTTTACTGTTGTCATCAACTCCTGATAGCTTTACAGATTTTCTCCCATCCTCCAAAGACCAAACTGATTTCAACGTTTGATATTGTTGTTCCAGGAATTTCAGCATATCCTCGATTTCTTGAATTTCAGTCGGTTTTTTCGTTGTCTGCTCATATTGTAGGCGTGTTTCCAAATCCAACTTCCTAAAAATGATATGTGCTAAAATCGGATATGCATCTCCCAATTTCAAATTAATGGCTTTGATGCCTTCAATGCACTCAATAGATGCATCCAGTAATTGCTTAATAATGGACGTTGATGACGAATTTATGTCCGGTTGGACTAGCAGCTTGTTTAAATAATGGACGAATATGTTTCTTTTATTGTCGTATCTTTGTCGCAACGTTTCTAAAGCTGTTTCGTAGCCGGTTCTAGATAACGGCATGTTTTGGATCAGCTGCAACGCGTCTCCTTTCAGTGCAGTTTTTAAACGAAATAACTTCTCCTGATCAGATGAATTCCCATCTTCATGTACTAGTATGCGGAATAGTTCATAGAAGGTATTCCAATCTTCCAGACGTCCACTGAACTCCGGAATTCTTTTTCCAACTTGATGGACTTTTTCTCCGTTGCTTCTAATGTCATTGTTCTCTCCATTATTCTTCCCTGCTCCTCGTACAATTCAGACACGGCTTGCTCCCATTGATCTTCCGTAAAATCGTTGACCTCTCCTTCTTTTACCATTTCCGTATGAATGTCCCGGAGCCTCCGCATCTGATCTTCCAATCGTTCGTACCTTTTCTGTAAAAAGTATTTGTTTCTAATGTTTTCTCCATGCTTCATCATTGAATTCAATGCGGTTTAAATTAAAAGCGTTCTCCAGCGATCTCATTTTTCTGCTGTATTTTTCTTTCCGTCGTAATATCGTTTTCTTTTTATATTCGTTGTCTTTATTTTCCTTTCTCCGATCTGTTTTTAACTGGTTGGCTCTTCTCGTCGTATTCTTTACTTTCCTTAGTTTTGTTCTCATATTCGTTGAAAGGTTGTTTCTATTTTCTCATAGTTTGGGTTTACGCTTCGACGTCGTTATTTTATTCGGCTGGTTAGTTCATCTCCTTTTCGTTACCTTCTTCATTCTTCTTCGGTGTCTTCTTCGTTATCGTTTCCGTTATCTTCTTCGCTATCGTCTTCGTTCTCGTCTTCGTTATCTTTTTTCGTTTCTCGTTTTTACATGACTTTCTTCGTAGAGGGATTGTTTTTCCGCTTCATCCTACTCTTTGATGTAGAACACCTTTCGCTGGTTCATTCTTTCTTAAGAAAGGTTCGAAGGACCAAAAAATGAATAAAAATGCCTCCGTTTTGCTAGAGGTTTATGAACACACTCGTTTTAGTTTTAATTTTTCTTTCTTACTTGCTATCGTACAAAATATTTCTTAGCCTCTTTTTACAATACCTTATCTTTTAATCCCAACTATAAATACATTAAACTCTAGATAAGACCAAATATAGGAACATATAAACAATGAAGTGATACAAAATGCATTAGCTCGTTATTGATTTTATTTACATAGAACAAGTTATGTTTGAGCTATTCACCCTACACATTTGCTTTAAGTACATATAGCACCATGTGTTTGCTTACGATAAATTATGTTTGAGAAATTCAAACAATTTACATCAATGCTATAGGCCGTATTAGCAAAAGGAAGAATATCCAATAACAACATAAAATAATAGTATTGGCCAAAACTAAAAAATTAAGATATAATTTCGACAATTACGGATTATAAGGACATCTATTATTGATCCAAACAACATGTTATTGTGCTATCATTCACACTCTTTGGAGCGCCAGAATGTTCAAGATTTTAGTAACTTCAATCTCTATACTCGAAGAATACTCTTATTTTTGTGAGGAATGAAATGTTAGACATATCAAAAGCGAATGAATTACAGACAATCGTTGCATCGCTCGTCATAAAGTTGGGTTTGAAAATACTTTATAAAGAAGGGGAATTACATTTGTCTAAAATTTCGTTGCAGAGGAAATTATCAGAATAAATGCGGGAAATTCACTAAACCCAAAGTAACTTACACTCGAACCTCCCGAAAAAGTGAGATATTTGTAAAATAATTTCGTTAGGCAAAGACGACTATTGAAAACTTTATTTTTTTAAGGTTCTAATGTAATTTCCTTTGGTTTTAGTGAATTACCTGTATTTATTTGTTGATAGTTTCGCTGCATGTAGAGGATGGTGATGAGGAATATAGTAATTCCGAGACGGTCGTCCATCCAACCATCTTGCAGTCTATAGGGCTTTGCCCAAATAAATTACTTTTCCTCTGTTGTTTAAGCTACTCTTGTAGTTTTGTCAACGCATGGCTTAAAGTTCAAATCAAAACAACAAAAATGATTGAAGAACAAACAAGACAAATGCAATTAAAAAAATTTACTTTTGTGTAAAGCAATCCCAGTAAAAAATTTGGAAGTTCTTCTTAAGGCACAACTTTAAAAGCAAAAATGTCCTCCCAAAGATGTTCTTTATTTTAACTACACAGGAAGTTCATTTGAGTCAATTTTTTATAACTCGCTTTTCTAATATTTTTAATGGGAAATTTAAATTTTTTTTGTTTCAAATTACAGATTAAAAATTTATTACAATTTTAAAAATTTATAAAATAGTGCAAATTATTTAAATTTTGCCGAAAAAATGCTAAATCCTTTCTAGAAAAATTGCGAATTTTTGAAAATATTTGATGTCAAACGTTCCAGACAAGCATTATAATGCATTAAAAATCATAAAAAATTTTAAAAATCATTTATTCGTCAAAATATCACAAAATTTCTTTATACACATCCAAATCACTGGATTCGCATCACACCTTAAGATGTGATGCAAATTCAGTGCAACGGCTGTTGAAATGGTGGACATCCGTCCTATGACAAGCCCATGTTAAAATCATCGCTTCTGAGCCAATTTTGCACCACTTCTGGATCCAAAAAGAACCTTTTCACTCCTTTTTTGGCGACGCTTTTTTGCTGGGAATGTTCAAAATGTGCTCAAAAACGAGCTGAAAATCGTTAAAACGAAAATTTTTTTTTAGATAAGAGCCGAAGAATACATGAGGCTCCTCATTTTTTAAAAAGTGCCTGGGAATATGCCAGCTCCTCTCGAAAGAAGCGAAGAAATGAGCAGGACAATATGTTGGTTTATTAGAAAATATAAAGAAAACTAATTAACTTGCTTTAAATTAAATTTATTATATTTTAAAGAAATTCGTATTTGTATATTTTTAATGTAGTTTTTGCTTAGGAAATCATATAGCCAACTCCTCCCGAATTTTGCTTTTTTAGGCTCATTTAAATTACATGAGCACGCCAAATGTTAAATTGCATAAAAATTAAGTTTCTTCTTTCTAAGTTCACATAGAAACTTTACCCAATACTTGTTTTAGTTCTTGACAATACACAAAAGATTCGGTTTTGCTTAAAAAAACCTTTTTAAAAATTCATTTAGGATTTTTTTGGACACCTCAAAATATGCCTTACTTTCTTTGCATTCACACTTGTTTGTGAAACAAATACTAAAACCAAGCATACCTTTAGGGCCTACCGAACCGCGTCAATTTCGCATTAATTCTTTGTTGAATTGTATATAAGAGAGCAATAAAATGGCAGAGGAAAGCCAATATACTAAGGGTAAATAGAATATGAAAGCAAACGAAAATTTTTGCCGTTTTATTTTGTTTATAAAACAAGTTTTTTGTTTTTTAATAAAATCCTATTGCGAACTCTTCCAAAACGTACATAATGAAGCAAAGACTACAAGTGCAAGATGTTTAATTGTGAATTGGTATAGGGCGGATATGTATATATACAATATATAACAACCCAGAAAATAAATTTGGAAAGTAAATATGTTCTTTATTTTAACTCAACAGGAAGTTCTTTTGATCCAATTTTTTCTCGTTTTTTTCATATTTGTAATGGGTAATTTTAATACTCTGAAAAAACAGTGAACCCGCCAGGAAAGAAAATTTTAGTTAGTTTTAGAAAAATTAGATTAATTTTAGAAAATTTTAACTAAACTATATTAAAAACCCAGATGTCACGCTGATATCACGAAAATAAGTAAATAATTTACGACACATTCAAGAAAACTTATTACACTAAATTATTATTTTTCACTTATTAAAGAAAACTTAGTAGTTTGAAGATAAAAAAATGGAGTTGAAAATTGCAAGAATGTCTTTAGTGCCATACGAAGTTCATGATGGACACATTATTGGAAATATTTAAAAATTTTAAGAAATAATTAACTATTTTGTGGGAGAGACGAATTTAGTCAATCTTTATGCTTCATTTGTGTATAATTTGTTCAAAGCAGATGAAGTTATTTTTACTATCGTGTGCAAAAAATTATTAAAGTCATGGAAACTTTCTTAAAACGTAATAATTCCATGAACTAAAATAGAATTAAATCGGCTTTAGTGAATTATAGGCAGGGCTGTGGAGCCGGAGTCGGAGTCGAAGTCGGAGTCTGAAGATTTTGCTGGAGTCGGAGTCGTTTTTTAAAACACTTCACATTTTTGTAACTAAGCAAGTTTTTACGCAAATTAGTTTCCATTGTGTTATTCATTCGATCAATGTACAGCATGGTTGTAAATGAAAATCAACTTCCAATTACCGCTATCTTTTTATGTTTCCTAGAAAGTTCGACTAGCAGATGGGCTGTATCCATCCATTTTAATGCCCATATCAATTTATTTGAAATATTTCGAACAATCGAAATTATTATACCCTGCGCCACACTGTGGAACAGGGTATTATAAGTTAGTGCATATGTTTGTAACACCCAGAAGGAGACGAGATAGACACATGGTGTCTTTGGCAATAATGCTCAGGGTGGGTCCCTGAGTCGATACAACCATGTCCGTCTGTCCGCCTGCCCGTCTGTCCGTCCGTCCGTCCGTCCGTCCGTCTGTCTGTGAACACATTTTTGTGATCAAAGTCTAGGTCGCAATTTAAGTCAAATCGCCTTAAAATTTGGCACATGTTCCTAATTTGGGTCAGAATAGAACCCTATTGATTTTGGAAGAAATCGGTTCAGATTTAGATATAGCTCCCATATATATCTTTCGCCCGATATGGACTAATATGGACCCAGCAGACAGAGTTTTATACCGATTTGCTTGAAATTTTGTACAAACATAACACTTAGTCGTATAGTCAAGTGTGCAAAATTTGATTGAAATCGGTTCAGATTAAAACATAGCTCCCATATATATCTTTCGCCCGATATTGACTTATATGGCCCCAGAAGCCACATTTTTGGCCGAATGTGGTTGAAATTTTGCACTAGGAGTACAATTAGTAGTATAGTCAAGTGTGCAAAATTTGATTGAAATCGGTTCAGATTTAGATATAGCTCCCATATAAAGGGTGATTCTTTTGAGGTTAGGATTTTCATGCATTAGTATTTGACAGATCACGTGGGATTTCAGACATGGTGTCAAAGAGAAAGATGCTCAGTATGCTTTGACATTTCATCATGAATAGACTTACGATCTGCCACAACGTCGAATTTTCAGTGAATGGGCCCTAGAAAAGTTGGCAGAAAATCCGCTTTTTTATCGACAAATTTTGTTCAGCGATGAGGCTCATTTCTGGTTGAATGGCTACGTAAATAAGCAAAATTGCCGCATTTGGAGTGAAGAGCAACCAGAAGCCGTTCAAGAACTGCCCATGCATCCCGAAAAATGCACTGTTTGGTGTGGTTTGTACGCTGGTGGAATCATTGGACCGTATTTTTTCAAAGATGCTGTTGGACGCAACGTTACGGTGAATGGCGATCGCTATCGTTCGATGCTAACAAACTTTTTGTTGCCAAAAATGGAAGAACTGAACTTGGTTGACATGTGGTTTCAACAAGATGGCGCTACATGCCATACAGCTCGCGATTCTATGGCCATTTTGAGGGAAAACTTCGGAGAACAATTCATCTCAAGAAATGGACCGGTAAGTTGGCCACCAAGATCATGCGATTTGACGCCTTTAGACTATTTTTTGTGGGGCTACGTCAAGTCTAAAGTCTACAGAAATAAGCCAGCAACTATTCCAGCTTTGGAAGACAACATTTCCGAAGAAATTCGGGCTATTCCGGCCGAAATGCTCGAAAAAGTTGCCCAAAATTGGACTTTCCGAATGGACCACCTAAGACGCAGCCGCGGTCAACATTTAAATGAAATTATCTTCAAAAAGTAAATGTCATGGACCAATCTAACGTTTCAAATAAAGAACCGATGAGATTTTGCAAATTTTATGCGTTTTTTTTAAAAAAAAAGTTATCAAGCTCTTAACAAATCACCCTTTATATCTTTCGCCCGATATGGACTAATATGGTCCTAAAAGCCAGAGTTTTAGCCCAATTTGGTTGAAATTTTGCACAGGGAGTAGATTTAGCATTGTAGCTATGTGTGCTAAATTTGGTTGAAATCGATTCAGATTTAGATATAGCTCCCATATATATCTTTCGCCCGATATGGACTAATATGGACCCAGCAGACAGAGTTTTATACCGATTTGCTTGAAATTTTGTACAAACATAACACTTAGTCGTATAGTCAAGTGTGCAAAATTTGATTGAAATCGGTTCAGATTTAGACATAGCTCCCATATATATCTTTCGCCCGATATTGACTTATATGGCCCCAGAAGCCACATTTTTGCCCGAATTTGGTTGAAATTTTGCACTAGGAGTACAATTAGTAGTATAGTCAAGTGTGCAAAATTTGATTGAAATCGGTTCAGATTTAGATATAGCTCCCATATATATCTTTCGCCCGATATGGACTAATATGGTCCTAAAAGCCAGAGTTTTGGCCCAATTTGGTTGAAATTTTGCACTAGGAGTACAATTAGTAATATAGTCATGTGTGCCAAATTTGATTGAAATCGGTTCAGATTTAGATATAGCTCCCATATATATGCTTTTCTGATTTCGACAAAAATGGTCAAAATACCAACATTTTCCTTGTAAAATCGCCACTGCTTAGTCGAAAAGTTGTAAAAATGACTCCAATTTTCCTAAACTTCTAATACATATATATCGAGCGATAAATCATAAATAAACTTTTGCAAAGTTTCCTTAAAATTGTTTCAGATTTAAATATTTCCCATATTTATACCCTTCACCACTACTGTGGTACAGGGTATAATAAGTTTGTGCATTTGTATGTAACGCCAAGAAGGAGTAATCATAGACCAACCTTTTAGTATACGGATCGGCTTAGAATTAAATTCTGAGTCGATTTAGCGATGTCCGTCTGTCTGTCTGTCCGTCTGTCTGTCTGTCTGTTGATGTATTTTTGTGTGCAAAGTACAGCTCGCAGTTTTAGTCCGATTGTCCTAAAATTTGGTACAGGGTCCTGTTTCGGCTCAAAGACGATCCCTATTGATTTTGGAAAAAATCGGTTCAGATTTAGATATAGCTGCCATATATATTTTTCACCGATCTGGTCATAATTGGCGTGTATATCAACCGATCTTCCTCAAATTCCGTACATCCGAATATTTTATGAGTCTCGAAAAACTTGCAAAATATCAGCAAAATCGGTTCAGATTTAGATATAGCTCCCATATATAGCTTTCGCCCGATTTACACTCATATGACCACAGAGGCCAATTTTTAACTCCGAATTAGTTGAAATTTTGCACAGGGAGTAGAATTAGCGTTGTAACTATGCGTGCCAAATTTGGTTGAAATCGGTTCAGATTTAGATATATCTCCCATATATACCTTTCGCCCGATTTACACTCATATGACCACAGAGGCCAATTTTTAACTCCGATTTAGTTGAAATTTTGCACAGGGAGTAAAATTAGCGTTGTAACTATGCGTGCCAAATTTGGTTGAAATCGGTTCAGATTAGATATATCTCCCATATATACCTTTCGCCCGATTTACACTCATATGACCACAGAGGCCAATTTTTAACTCCGATTTAGTTGAAATTTTGCACAGGGAGTAGAATTAGCATTGTAGCTATGCGTGCCAAATTTGGTTGAAATCGGTTCAGATTTAGATATAGCTCCCATATATAGCTTTCGCCCGATTTACACTCATATGTCCACAGAGGCCAATTTTTAATTCCGATTTAGTTGAAATTTTGTACAGGGAGTAGAATTAGCATTGTTGCTATGCGTACCAAATTTGGTTGAAATCGGTTCAGATTTAGATATATCTCCCATATATAGCTTTCGCCCGATTTACACTCATATGTCCACAGAGGCCAATTTTTAACTCCGATTTAGTTGAAATTTTGCACAGGGAGGAGAATAAGCATTGTTGCTATGCGTGCCAAATTTGGTTGAAATCGGTTCAGATTTAGATATAGCTCCCATATATATGTTTTTCTGATTTCGACAAAAATGGTCAAAATACCAACATTTTCCTTGTAAAATCGCCACTGCTTAGTCGAAAGGTTGTAAAAATGACTCTAATTTTCCTAAACTTCTAATACATATATATCGAGCGATAAATCATAAATAAACTTTTTTGAAGTTTCCTTAAAATTGCTTCAGATTTAAACGTTTCCCATATTTTTTTACTAACATTGTGTTCCACCCTAGTGCATTAGCCGACTTAAATTTTGAGTCTATAGATTTTGTAGAAGTCTATCAAATTCTGTCCAGATCGAGTGATATTTAAATTTATGTATTTGGGACAATCCATTATATATAGCCCCCAACACATTTGACGGATGGGATATGGTATCGCAAATTTAGATCTACAAAGTGGTGCAGGGTATAATATAGTCGGCCCCGCCCGACTTTAGACTTTCCTTACTGGTTTTTTACTAACATTGTGTTCCACCCTAGTGCATTAGCCGACATAAATTTTGAGTCTATAGATTTTGTAGAAGTCTATCAAATTCTGTCCAGATCGAGTGATATTTAAATGTATGTATTTGGGACAAACCTTTATATATAGCCCCCAACACGTTTGACGAATGTGATATGGTATCGAAAATTTAGATCTACTAAGTGGTGCAGGGTATAATATAGTCGGCCCCGCCCGACTTTAGACTTTCCTTACTTGTTTTTTACCAACATTGTGTTCCACCCTAGTGCATTAGCTTAAATTTTGAGTCTATAGATTTTGTAGAAGTCTATCAAATTCTGTCCAGATCGAGTGATATTTAAATGTATGTATTTGGGATAAACGTTTATATATGGCCCCAACACATTTGACGGATGTGATATGGTATCGAAAATTTTGATCTACAAAGTGGTACAGGGTATAATATAGTCGGCCCCGCCCGACTTTAGACTTTCCTTACTTGTTTTTTTTTATTTTGAGGCCATATACATATGTGGAATATTGACAGAAAATTTTTTCAAAGTTGTTTTATAGAAAATTTTGTCAAAATTTTATGTCTATAGCAAATTTTGTCAAAATTTTATTTCTATAAAAAATGTTGTCAAAATTTTATTTCTATAAAAAATTTATTCAAAATTTTATTTCTATAGAATATTTTGCAAAATTTTGTTTGTTACACAAAATTTTTTTCAAAATTTTATTTCTATTGATAATTTTATTTCTATAAAAATTTAAGTCAAAATTTTATTTCTATAGAAAATTTTGCCAAAATTTAATAGTAATAGATTTTTGTATTAGAAAATTTGGTCAAAATTTTATTTCTATAGAAAATTTTGCCAAAATTTTATAGTAATAGATTTTTTTATTAGAAAATTTGGTCAAAATTTTATTTCCATAGAAAATTTTGTCAAAATTTTATTTCTTTAGAAAATTTAGTCAAAATTGTGTTTCTGTAGAATATTTTGCAGAATTTTATTTACTACACAAAAATTTTTCTAAAATTGTATTTTTATTGATAATTTTTCCAACATTTTATTTCTATAAGAAAAAATTTTCAAATTTTATTTCTATAGCAAATTTTCTCAATTTTTTTTTCTTACTGATGCTCACTGCTATAAAAAATGTATTCAAAATTTTATTACTATAGAAATATAAAATTTAGTCAAAATTTTGTTTCTATAGAATATTTTGCAAACTTTTATTTCTATAGAAAATTTTGCAAAATTTTGTTTGCTACGCATTTTTTTAATTATATTTCTATTGATAATTTTTACAAACTTTTATTTCTATAAAAAATTTTGCCAAATTTTATTTCTATAAAAATTTTATTTCTATATATTTGGTCAAAATTTGATTTCTATAGAAAATTTTGCCAAAATTTTATTTCTATAGAAAAATTAGTCAAAATTTTATTTACTAGACACAATTTTTTCCAAAATTGTATGCTCACTGATACTTGTTAAAATTGTGTTACGTCCCATAATGTTAGATTTAAATTTTAAGTACATAGATTTTGTAGAAGTATATACAATTTTGTCTAAATCGATTCATATTCAAATTCATGCATATGGGAATATAAATCTTTATATAGCTCGCAACAAATTTAAAGGATTTGAGATAGTATCAATAATTTTGGTCCACAAATACATATACTGTTGGTATCTTCTCATATTATGATGGGTATTTATATCATTATTTTATTTATTAAACATTGCCCTAAATTTGAAATATAGAGTTCAATTGGCATCTAGTGTGCAATTAAGACCTTTTTTTTGCACACATAAATAAATACGATACTTTATATCGATCCACTTACGGTACCCCCACAATAGAACTACAAATTAGTGGTATTAAAATTAGATTTAGTTATATTACTCGGAGTCGACTCCGGCGTTGGAGTCGAGCTGATGAAAAATGCTGGAGTCGGAGTCGAGTAAAATTGGCTCGACTCCACAGCCCTGATTATAGGGTTCACTTTTTTTTTGAGTGTGGTACAAATTATTCAAATGTCAAATTCAAATTCAAAGATCCAAATTTTTAAAAAATATTTGAGGTCAAACGTTTTTAGACAAGTGTAAAAATGTATTCAAAATCATAAAAATTATTTGGTAAAATATCACATCCAAAACACTGAATTCGGATCACACTTTAAGAAGTGATGCAAATTCAGTGCAACGGCTGTTCAAATGCACTGAAAAAACTGGATGCCCGGTTGCAAAGATTTAGTCTTTACTTTAAAAATATTGGTATTGATTCCGAGCCAAAGAAGCGGAGAATACAAGTAAGAATACTTCTAAGACACAATTCTCTTTTAAATTTATGTTTTGTGTTCTTGCTTCCTAGAAGAAATTTTAATTTTTCGTTTTTTCAGCTTTTTTCTTCATGTGCTATCAAAGTCCTTTAAAAGCGAGTTAACGACAACTTTATTTGCGAAATTCAGACTCGACTTCCAGTAGAAATTATGCTATGTTTCAAGTAAAAAACGTCTTCAAAATAAAGTGTTGAAAAACATGTCCTATATTTGAACGATTTTTTGCTTTGTAGTCAAGATGCAAAAGGACAACAAATTTAAAGACAATTTCATTAATTTTAAAGATTTTTTCTGAATTTTTAAAGTCAAGTTGACCTTACCCCAAAAAAATTTTCTTTTATGTTATGATACCCATTTTTGCGTCAAATCACTTAATTATAAGGACAATACGACTTCATTGAAAAGTTTATCGACTTTTGGACAAAGAAAAAAAAAACTTTATATTAGAGAAATGCGTCTTTTATGCTAAGCAAAATTTGCATTCGTATTTTAAGGACATGAAATCTTTGGCCTCACGACAATATTTTTTTCAGTGTGGTGGATATACTTCCTATGACAAGCCCGTGATATATCCAACGCTTCTGCGCCAATTTTGCACCACTTTCATATCCAAAAAATAACTTTGTTTTGGCAACGCTTTTTTGCTGGGAATCACATTAGAATCAATTTAGCGATAACAATCGGTTGACGTTTCCGCTTTACTTGGATGTGACACAATTTTTTTTACGACATAAATTGAAATTCCCTTAACCCTTCTGTGCGTGATGAGGTCCCGCTGGACCTTTTTGATTTTTATTCATACATAACTTTATCTTTTATATGAATTTCAGCTTGATGGTTTATGACTTCTTGTACTGAAGTGTTTTAAGTTGAAAACTTTAAATTTTTATGTGATTCAATCATTAAATCGGTTTTTATAGGTATTTGAAAAAGTTTAGTGCGATTCTGCGTGATGAGGTCCAATGGGACCTATTACTAATTACATTAGTGGTTTTAGCACAGTTTAAAAAGCAGTGTAAAGATATTGCGATTTTCGTATTTGGAACAATTAATAACACTAACATCCTTTCAGAAAATACCGTTATTTGGAAGAATTTGTCATTTTTGAAGTTTCCATTGGTTTCGTTACTTGGTAGTACATAATTTTATGTCTTCCGTTGATATATCCAATATAGTGAGAGTAAAAGTGCAAAAAAAGTTATTTGAACTTCATGGAAATCGTGGTCGAAATAAGTTTTTATATTTCTATACATTTTCCAGACCTATCGGCTCCTGGAATTTGGCAAGATGTGCCTCAATTTGGACCAAGTTTGAAACAACCACTGTGCACATAATACTGCGAGCAAAACGAACGCCACTAAAAAAATCGTATTGTTTTTCCTTCAAAAATCCAGTTTGTTAAGAACATTCAACTACAAAAACAATATATTGTTGCTTGATACGTATAAGGATACTTATAGGTACCACGCCTGCGTCAAACATCAGTGCCACTAGTATACTAATCCAAAATTTGAACATTATCTGTATCCTATTAAAAATTAAATAAAACTCTCTATTTACAACCAAATGTTTATATATGCAATTTGTGCATTATAGAAGAGTCCACCTACAGTAAATGATCGAAAAATATCGTAGGGATAACCTCTCTACCATCCTTTTTTTTATTGTAGGTCCCACGGGACCTCATCACGCTGGTATCGCTTCCAGTGTTATCACATACTCAAGGGTTAATCACATATCTACCAGTTGAAATATAATTGTTTAAAAAAATTCAAGTAATTTGTGATAACATTTTCATTTGATTTAAATAATCTTACACCCAGAAAAAAGTGCCTTCGAAACTAAAGGAAAAAATTTTCATCAATATAGTTTATCCATTTTATTTCCATTAAGGTAAATTTTTGTGAAAAATAATAAAATTTACTCGTTCCAGTAAAAAAATCCTAAACTGTAAGCAGTTAGGAATAGTTCATTAACTAGAATAAGGCATGGAATTTTACTCATACTATTTTCTTCGCTGGGTATAAGAATTTACTACTGAAAAAGAAAATTTTATTCACCGATAACAAAGCATTCGTAAAAATAAACAAAACCCGAACTAAAACCAAGTTTCCTCAAAATTAGTAAAATTTCTTATAAAATGATAATTGCGACTTCCTTTATAATAGAAAGTTTTTCATACATACGAACAACACTTGGCATAGAAAAATATTTTAGTTCATTCGTACTAAGAAGTATGCAATCCTTTCAAAACTTAAGGAAACACACTTGTTAGAATATAGGAAATTTTCCTACATTTCTATTGTCTACCTGTAATCGATACCTGTCATCGTAATCGATGTGTTTGCGCGTGGGTGTAATCGATATATTTGCGCGTCGGTTGTTTTTTTAGTTGGAATCGCGTTGTTTTGGTATACGGAGAGATTGTTAAAAAATAATATGGTAAAATAATATAATAAATAACAAATAAAATATATAAAATATTTGTTATTTTAAATTAGTGAGAAAAATTTTCGTTTTTTTAAATAAATCTGTCAATGTTCGTGATAGTGTATAAAGAAAGAAAACACCAGCAGAATAACAACCCTTTCATTTGTCTTCATTTTGGAATCTTCAATTATCAGGTAATATTCAGTGACGCTAACCTTTTGCAACAAAAATGTTTTATGATTTTTTATATTTGTAGGCATTGAAATTGTAAAAGGAGGACAAAATCGTTAGGCAGAAACTTATTAAAAGTGAAAAGTACAAGAAGAAGAAAAGGTGCGTTTTACAGTTGATAATATCACACGGAAATTGGAAATAGTGGAATAATAAACTAATATTTCAAAGAGATTCGATGCTGTTGATTCTTAATAAATATATTCAATATATTAATAAAACATGTCTTTTATTGAAGATAAAATTGCTTATAGAAATAAATAAAATTGTATTTAAAAACGAAGGTAAGCAGTTCTAATTATGAAGTAAATGTTTTACCACAAATGTGTAAGATTTGTCGAAATGAATGAAAAAATTTCAATAAAATCATTCCATATATGAATTTAAATTAGTTAAATTTTTTCATTCTGTAGTATAGTGGTATATAAATATAGGAAAATGTTAACTAATATATGGAATGCATTATTCCTAATTTCTACGAAAATCACATCGTTCAAACAAATAAAAATGTCTTTGGCGCTATACGAAGTTCAACTTTCTTCACAATGAGTTCATTTTAACTTAAAGAAGGGGTCACTTTTTTCTGGGTGTATAAAAGATTTTTTTCCGAATCCAATTACAAACAAGCAAAGGGTGATTTGTTGAAGAGCTATGGAAAATTTTCCCAAAAACAAAAAAATCAGAAAATGCATGAAATCTTTTCTACTCACAATATATGTACTTTATGGGGTCTGAGACAATTTTTCGATGTGTTATAAGCGAAACAAAAAATCCATTATGAGTCAATTGAAGACAGTAAACGTGAACCGCTTGGTGTATTACTTGACTTTAACATCATAACAGGTTGGCTGATAAGTCCCCGGTCTAACAAAGAAAAACACATTTTTTTTTTTGTCAAAATTAGTTTTTATTATTCAACATAGTTCCCTTCAAGAGCGACACAACGATTATAACGACCTTCCAATTTTTTGATACTATTTTGGTAGTAATCCTTCGGTTTTGCCTCAAAATAGGCCTCAGTCTCGGCGATCACCTCTTCATTTCAGCCAAATCTTTTCCCAGCGAGCATCCTTTTGAGGTCTGAGAACAAGAAAAAGTCGCTGGGGGCCAGATCTGGAGAATACGGTGGATGGGGAAGCAATTCGAAGCCCAATTCATGAATTTTTGCCATCGTTCTCAATGACTTGTGGCACGGTGCGTTGTCTTGGTGGAACAACACTTTTTTCCTTTTTCATATGGGGCGGATTTGCCGCGATTTCGACTTTCAAACGCCCTTCTCAAGATAATCGATAAAAATTATTCCATGCGCATCCCAAAAAACAGAGGCCATTATTTGCCAGCGGACTTTTGAGTCTTTCCACGCTTCGGAGACGGTTCACCGGCCGCTGTCCACTCAGCCGACTGTCGATTGGACTCAGGAGTGTAGTGATGGAGCCATGTTTCATCCATTGTCACATATCGATGGAAAAACTCGGGTGTATTACGAGTTAACAGCTGCAAACACCGCTCAGAATCATCAACACGTTGTTGTTTTTGGTCAAATGTGAGCTCGCGCGGTACCCATTTTGCACAGAGCTTCCGCATATCCAAATATTGATGAATGATATGACCAACACGTTCCTTTGATATCTTTAAAGCCTCTGCTATCTCGATCAACTTCATTTTACGGTCATTCAAAATCATTTTGTGGATTTTTTTTGATGTTTTCGTCGGTACCACCTCTTTCGGGCGTCCACTGCGTTCACCGTCCTCCGTGCTCCTTTCACCACTCCTGAATTTTGCATACCAATCAATTATTGTTGATTTCCTTGGGGCAGAGTCCGGAAACTCATTATCAAGCCAAGATTTTGCTTCCACCGTATTTTTCCCCTTCAGAAAACAGTATTTTATCAAAACACGAAATTCCTTTTTTCCATTTTTTTTTTCACAATAACAAAAGTTGCTTCACACAAACTAATTGACATACAGACGTCAAATTTTGACACGAATCATTTGAAGGTTGGTACTATATAAAAATAATATGCATTTAATACTAGCGACGCCATCTATGTGTCAGACCGGGGACTTATCAGCCAACGTGTTATACGAGAATTGAAAAAAAAATTAAAGCATTTTAAAATTATGAACAAATATTCCATCGTGGCATACCAAGGATAGCAAATGTTATGTGTAATAAATGACATTTGAATAAACTCCCTCATAAAAATATAGCAAATAACAACCCTCAACAATCCAAATCTGCACCAATGAGCCGTTCAATTTCTCGGAATTGAACGTTGTTGTTTCGTCTGCACGAGTGTGCAAAAAATACAAAATAACCCATTGACCTTTAGACAGCAAATATAGAGGTGAATAAATATGAAATGTGAAAAAATATTCACATATTTATTTCAAAGCCATATCTTTGGCTTCGTTAGATTTCTTCGTTTAGACAATAATATGTTTTTGTAGCCATGTGGCTACAAAAATGTTGATTTCAGCAAAATTTGCAAAATACATATTTCTACGAATCCCCATTGGTAATTCAAAAGATACATTGACATATTTTTGGCACCACCTTTGATTTCTGATAATTGGAAACTAATTACATTGTTTTGATGAGATCTGTAGGGCATGCCAAACTTTGTCTCAAGCTGACTTCCCTATATATAGATTATGCGTCAAAATAATCCAAGTGAATTATTCAGTCAATCATAAGGATGAGGCACTTGGATAATTAAATATCAATCCTCTTCGTTTTACCGACCAATGCAAAGGCAACGTTAGCTTTATAAACATTGGCATAAATAATAAGTAAGGAAAGTCTGAAGTCGGGCGGGGCCGACTATATCATACCCTAAACCACCCCTACTGAATTAGTAAACATAAGCATTTGTGGGGTATCATTGGTATAGGTTTTGGAGTATCATTGGTATAGGTTTTGGTGAACATAAAGGGGGGTACATGTTTATGGGTGTCTTGTCACAATCTGAGCAGAAATGTCTAATATTACACTGTTAGAAAAATATGTTTTTCATATGTTCCGATATAAACAAAATGTGTTTCGGGCACAATTTTTAAACACAATATATTTAAGTGCAAACATGTAATGTTCCTAAACTAACACAAAATGTGTGGGACACATATGTTAATATGTTAGAATATATTATGTTTGGGTCATGAATGTTTCATAAAAATAATATGCGTGAATGTAAACATATATAAATTTACAAATTTCGAGTAAACATATATATGTTGTGATACTTTATTCAGAGAGCGACAGAGAGAGAGAGAGAGAGAGAGTTAGTATAGAAAAAGAAATAGAGATGGAAACCGGGAGGGTTGAATAAAAAGATATCAACATAACACAGCGAGAGAATGAAATGAGAGCAATTTCTGTGAAACCGCTTGTATGTTGTTTCGGAAAACTGTTTTATAATATGGCCAAAAATTTGGTATGCTTAAGTCTAAATATTATTTAATTTGAATAGTAGATTGAGTATTCGGAATAAAGAGAATAGGCATTCGGAACCAAGAAAATAGACATTTGAAAAAAAAACAGCATATTTGTATTACAGAACAAGTTTATACAGCAGTAAGTTCGGCCGGGCCGAATCTTAAATACCCACCACCATGAACCAAATATTAGGGTTTCCTTTGAAATTTCAGGAGGGCTTAAGGACTGGAGGACACTTCCCGAAGATAAATTTAAAGATTTAACCTATGAGGACTATATCAGATTCTGGATTTATAAGAACCATTTTTGTTTGAGTTTTAGAGGAATCATTAACATCTCTTGTAAGTGTGCTAGAAAATGATGAAATAACGCCTTGATTTGAAATCTTAAATCTGTAGAAGTAAAATCTGGAAATTTTACATTGAGTTTCAAGCAATTTTCATGATCAGTGCGCCTTCTACACCCCCTAGAAGTGAAGTCGGTCTATATGGAGGCATTACCAAATGGACCGATAAAAACTTAATCCGATACACGTTTTTATGAGCCTAAAATACCAGAATATTTACAATTTCAGGCAAATTAGATAAAAACTAGGGTTTCTAGAAACCCAAGGAGTTAAATCGGGAGATCGTTCTTATGTGGGCTATACTAAAATGTGGACCGATACTCACCGTTTTCGGCACACCTCTTTATGACCCGAAAATACCTCTAGATTTCCAATTTCAGGCAAATAGGATAAAAACTTCGGATTCTAGAAGCCCAAGAAGTAAAATCGGGAAATCGGTCTATATGGGGGCTATACCAAAATATGGACCGATACTCACCATTTTCGACACACCTCTTTATGGTCCTAAAATACCTCTAGATTTCCAATTTCAGACAAATTGGATAAAAACTATGGTTTCTATAAGCCCAAGACCCCAAATCGGGAGGTCTTTTTATATGGGGACCATACCAAAACATGGATTTTTGGCACACGTATTTGTGGTCCTACAATACCTCTAGATTTCCAATTTCAGGTAAATTGAGTAAAAACTGCGGTTCTATAAGCCCAAGAAGTAAAATCGGGAGATCGGTCTATATGGGGGCCATACCAAAACATGGACCGATACTCACAATTTTTAGCACACGTATTTGTGGTCCTATAATACCTCTAGATTTCCAATTTCAGGTAAATTGAATAAAAACTGCGGTTTCTATAAGCCCAAGAAGTAAAATCGGGAGATCGGTCTATATGGGGGCTATACCAAAACATGGACCGATACTCACCATTTTTGGCACACCTCTTTATGGTCATAAAATACCTCTAGATTTCAAATTTCAGGCAAATTGGATAAAAACTACGATTTCTATAAGCCCAAGACCCCAAATCGGGAGGTCGGTTTATATGGGGACTATATCAAAACCTGGACCGATATAACCCATCTTCGAACTTGACCTGCCTGCAGACAAAAGACGAGTTTGTGCAAAATTTCAGCACGATTGCTTCATTATTGAAGACTGTAGCGTGATTACAACAGACAGACAGACGGACATCGTTGTATCGTCTTAGAATTTCTCCCTGATCAAGAATATATATACTTTATATAGTCGGAAATCGATATTTCGATGTGTTACAAACGGAATGACAAACTTATTATACCCCCGTCACCATTCTATGGTGGTGGGTATAAAAAGATGCGAAGAACTCAAAAATTTCGTGGAAGTTAAAAATATGTGAGGGAATGAACACAATCTTCTTTGGGGAATTCTTCCAAGCATATACTATTTTTGGACTCAAAATGCTTCCAAACATATAATATGCTCACATAAAACAAACATATTAATGTTTCGGCGGTATCCAATAATATATGTGCTCCCTGCAAAATATGTTTGGAACATATGTTAGAGAAGCGATTTTTTTTGAGGGTGTAGGAGCTATAGTTTATTTTGCACCAAAAGAGTTAGTATGCCACTAATATTGAGTCCATAATTAAAAAAGAGGAAATCGGTCAATTAGTTGTGGGTAATAAATCCAAATCTCTGCAAATAGGGCAATAGATTTAGGTAAGAGCTACATGTACGTCTAAATACGATCAGCTAGTACATCAAAATTTGAAATTTGAATAACATAGGCTAATAAATAAGAGTATTATGGCCAAATATGACAAAATCGAGCGATGCATATATATGGGACCTATATCTAAATCTGAACCAATTTGTATAATATTTTACAGGTATGATTGATACCACAGAAGGTCACTTTGTGAAAAATTTGAGTACGATCAGTTAATAAATGAGGCCCCTATGGTCAAAAATAAGGTTCTTAGGGGCAACTTTTTCAAAATCGGGCGATACATATATATGGGAGCTATATCTAAATTTGAACCGATTTCGATGAAATTTGCACATACAGTTAGTGTTATAGAAGATTACATTTAGCCATCCTTGGTTACGATCGGTTGATAAATAAGGGTTTTACGGCCAAATTTTTCAAAATCGGGCGATACATATATATGGGAACTATATCTAAATCTGAACCGATTTCGATGAAATTTCGCACATACAGTTAGAGCTATAGAAGATTACATTTAGCCAACCTTGAGTACGATCGGTTGATAAATAAGGGTTTTACGGCCAAATTTGACCAAATCGGGCGATACATATATATGGGAGCTATATCTAAATCTGAACCGATTTCGATGAAATTGCGCACATACAGTTAGAGGTATAGAAGATTATAATTAGCCAACTTTGAGTACTATCGATTGATAAATAAGGGTTTTACGGCCAAATTTGGCAAAATCGGGCGATACATATATATGGGAGCTATATCATTATCTGAACCGATTTCGATTATTTTTGGCACATATTGTCAGTACCATAAAAGATTAGAGTAAGCCAAGTTTGAGTAAGATTGCTTAATAAATAAGGTTTTTATGGCCAAATTTGGGAAAATCGGGCGATACGTATATATGGGAGCTATATCTAAATCTGAACCGATTTCGATGAAATTTTGCAGACTTAAAGGGTGATGAAAAAGTTTACTATGTGCAAAATTTGATGACGATCGGTGTGTAAAAAAAGCGCAACATGACTCCATTTGTCGAAATCGGGCGATACATATATATAGGAGCTATATCTAAATTTGATCCGATTTCTTCCAAATTCAACAGCCTTGTGTTCGTCCTTGTGCCCAAAAAACACCCTGTACCAAATTTCATCCAAATCGGTTAATAATTGCGACCAGAATCCTGTGAACAACAAATACATTGACAGACGGACGGACACCAAGCGCTAGATCGACTCAGGAGATGATTCTGTACCACATTTGCTGCCCACTATGTGGTTTGGGGTATAAAAAGTGAACTCTCCTATTTCACTAAAGCCAATTTAACTTTATTTTAGTTCATGGAATTATTATGTTTGGAGAATGTTTCCTTTACTCTAATCATTTTTTGCGTACATTAGTTAAATTAACTAAAAAACGGGGAAAATTATACACAAATTAAGCATAAAGATTTACTAAATTCGTTTTTCTCATAAAATAGTTAATTATTTCTTTAAATTTGTAACTTTTACTACAAATGCGTCCATCATGAACTTCGTATGTCACTAAAGACATTCTTGCAATTTTGAACTCCAATTTTTTCCTTCAAACTACAAACTTTTCTTTTACAAGTGAAAAAAAATTAATTATGTCTAATAAATTTTCTTGAATTTGTCGAAAAATATTTACTTATTTTTGTGATATCGGCGTGATGCCAGCGTTTGTAATAAAATTTCATCCGATCCGGCTGAAATTTGGTACATGCTGTTAGTATATGTTCTCTAACAACCATGCAAAAATTGGTCCATATCGGTCCATAATTACATATAGCCCCCATATAAACCGATCCCCAGATTTGGCTTGCGGAGCCTCTAAGAGAACCAAATTTCATCCGATCCGGCTGAAATTTGTTACATGGTGTTAGTATATGTTCTCTAATGACCATGCAAAAATTGGTTCACAACGGCCCATAATTATATATAGCCCCCATATAAACCGATCCCCAGATTTGAACTCCGGAGCCTCTAAGAGGAGCAAAAGTCATCCGATCCGATTGAAATTTGGTCCGTGGTGTTAGTATATTGTCTCTAACAACCACGCCAAAATTGGTCCATATCGGTCCATAATTATATATAGCCCCCATATAAGCCGATCCCCAGATTTGAACCTCTTAGAGGAGCAAAATTCATCCGATCCGGTTGAAATTGGGTACGTGGTGTTAGTATATGGTCTCTAACAACCATGCAAGAATTGGCCCATATCGGTCCATAATTATATATAGCCCCCATATAAACCGTTCCCCAGATTTGATCTCTGGAGCCTCTTAGAGGAGCAAAATTCATCCGATCCGCTTGAAATTTGCAACGTGGCATGGTTATTAGACCGCTAATAACCATGCCAAAATTGGTCCATATCGGTCTATAGTTATATATAGGCGATCCCCAGTCACACAAAAATTGGCCCTTATCGGTTCATAATTATGGTTGCCACTCGAGCCAAAAATAATCTACCAAAATTTTATTTTTATAGAAAACATTGTCAAAATGTTATTTCTATAGAAAATTTTGTCAAGATTTTATTTCTATAGAAAATTTTGTCAAAATTTTATTTCTATAGAAAATTTTGTCAAAATTTTATTTCTATAGAAAATTTTATCCAAATTTTATTTCTATCTAATTATACAATTATTTTTCAAATTTTACTTCTTTAGAAAATGTTGTCAAAATTTTATTTCTATAGAAACTTTAAACTTAATTATATACGTATTTAATCGGCCTTTTTTAGTTTAATATATACCACGTATGGACTAGTGTTACCGCAACCCAAGTAATTCGATTGTGGATGACAGTCTTCAGTAGAAGTTTCTACGCAATCCATGGTGGAGGGTACATAAGCTTCGGCCTGGCCGAACGTACGGCCGTATATACTTGTTTTTTAATAAATTCGCAAATATGTCTGAAATTATGGGTTTCTTTTTTTCGCTCATAGTTGCGTGGATAGCTAACACTAGTAAAACGAATGTGGTCAAATCTTAGCCTCGTGGGACAAAAACAAAAAAAAATGGCTATCGAAAAACAAATGGGTTTACCACATGTGCTGCACTTACCCTATACCCTGCATCACTTTGTAGGTCTACAGTCTTCGATACTATCTCAAATTTGGGTTCTATATATAAAGAATTATGTTCCCATATACATATATTTAAAACTGACCCATCGGGACAAAATTTGTTAGACTTCCACAAAATCCATAGACTTACTCGCATATTCATAAAAGTAAACCTACTATTACCATACAAATTCATTCGAAAAACTGGCAGTAAATTATTGTGAATGCGGACATTAAAATTTACGTCGGCTAATGGCTTGGAGTGGAACGCAATGTTAGTGCAAAAATATTTAAAGGAAATATTTAAAACTAAAGCAATTTCATATATGAATGAAAATCGGGCGAAAGATATATATGGAAATTATATCCAGGTTAGGCTAGGTTAGATGGCAGCCCGATGTATCGGGCTCACTTAGACTATTCAGTCCCTTGTGATACCACACTGGTGAACTTCTCTCTTATCACTGAGTGCTGCCCGGTTCCATGTTAAGCTCAATGACAAGAGACCTCCTTTTTATAGCCGAGTCCGAACGGCGTTCCACATTACAGTGAAACCACTTAGAGAAGCTTTGAAACACTCAGAAATGTCACCAGCATTTTTTACTGAGGTGGGATAATCCACCGCTGAAAAATTTTTGGTGTTCGGTCGAAGCCGGAATCGAAACCACGACCTTGTGTATGCAAAGCGGGCATGCTAACCATTGCACCACGGTGGCTCCCAAGTTATATATAAATCTGAACCGATTTCAACTAAAATTAACATGTATAGTTCTACTCCCTGTGGAAAATCTCACGAAAGTTAAAATGTTGTCTTTGTGATAAAGATATATATGGAAGCTATATCTAAATATATAGTATGTATAAGATGTATATTGGAGCTGTATTTAAATTGACATGCATATCCAGAATCTTAATTCTACAGTTTTCGCTACTATCTCACTCTCTGTGCAAAGCTTGTAGTAAATCGGAGAAAAACTTTGGCCTCTGTCATTATATCTAAATATGAACCTATTTGAGACACTATCAGTTGTACTCAGTTCGCAAAATTTAAAGCACACAATGGAAAAACTCTGGCTTCTGGAGCCATATAAGCACATATCGGGCAAAACATATATATGGGAGCTATATCTAAATCTGAACCGATTTCTTCCAAAGTCAATAGGGTTCTATTCTGATCCAAAACACATACTTGTACCAAATTTGAAGTCGATTGGACTAAAACTGTGACCTAGACATTGATCACAAAAATGTGTGCACAGACAGACGGTAGGACGGACATACGGACATGGCTAGAACGACCCAGACCCGGAGCATCATTGCCAAAGACACCATGTGTTTATCTCGTCTGCTTCTGGGTGTTGCAACTACACCCAGAAAAAAGTGCCTTCGAAACTAAAGGAAAAAATGTTCATCAATATAGTTTATCCATTTTATTTCCATTAAGGTAAATTTTTGTGAAAAATAATAAAATTTACTCGTTTCAGTAAAAAAATCCTAAACTGTAAGCAGTTAGGATTAGTTCATTAACTAGAATAAGGCATGGAATTTTACTCATACTATTTTCTTCGCTGGGTATAAGAATTTACTACTGAAAAAGAAAATTTTATTCACCGATAACAAAGCATTCGTAAAAATAAACAAAAACCGAACTAAAACCAAGTTTCCTCAAAATTAGTAAAATTTCTTATAAAATGATAATTGCGACTTCCTTTATAATAGAAAGTTTTTCATACATACGAACAACACTTGGCATAGAAAAATATTTTAGTTCATTCGTACTAAGAAGTATGCAATCCTTTCAAAACTTAAGGAAACACACTTGTTAGAATATAGGAAATTTTCCTACATTTCTATTGTCTACCTGTAATCGATACCTGTCATCGTAATCGATGTGTTTGCGCGTGGGTGTAATCGATATATTTGCGCGTCGGTTGTTTTTTTAGTTGCAATCGCGTTGTTTTGGTATACGGAGAGATTATAAAAAATAATATGGTAAAATAATATAATAAATAACAAATAAAATATATAAAATATTTGTTATTTTAAATTAGTGAGAAAAATTTTCGTTTTTTTAAATAAATCTATCAATGTTCGTGATAGTGTATAAAGAAAGAAAACACCAGCAGAATAACAACCCTTTCATTTGTCTTCATTTTGGAATCTTCAATTATCAGGTAATATTCAGTGACGCTAACCTTTTGCAACAAAAATGTTTTATGATTTTTTATATTTGTAGGTATTGAAATTGTAAAAGGAGGACAAAATCGTTAGGCATCAACTTATTAAAAGTGAAAAGTACAAGAAGAAGAAAAAGTGCGTTTTACAGTTGATAATATCACACGGAAATTGGAAATAGTGGATTAATAAACTAATATTTCAAAGAGATTCGATGCTGTTGATTCTTAATAAATATATTCAATATATTAATAAAACATGTATTTTATTGAAGATAAAATTGCTTATAGAAATAAATAAAATTGTATTTAAAAACGAAGGTAAGCAGTTCTAATTATGAAGTAAAAGTTTTACCACAAATGTGTAAGATTTGTCGAAATGAATGAAAAAATTTCAATAACATCATTCCATATATGAATTCAAATTAGTTAATTTTTTTCATTCTGTAGTATAGTGGTATATAAATATAGGAAAATGTTAACTAATATATGGAATGCATTATTCCTAATTTCTACGAAAATCACATCGTTCAAACAAATAAAAATGTCTTTGGCGCTATACGAAGTTCAACTTTCTTCACAATGAGTTCATTTTAACTTAAAGAAGGGGTCACTTTTTTCTGGGTGTATATAGACTAACTTATAATACCCTGTTCCACAGTGTGGCACAGAGTACACCGAAAAAAAGTAAACTGTTTTGTAGAAAGAATAAACTAACTCGTACGAAAATTAAATTAAATTTTACCCCTCATTTTGAGATTTTCACAAAGCGTTGTTAACAGGGCTGTGGAGTCGGAGCCGGAGTCGGAGTCTTGGAGTCGGAGTCTGAAGATTTTGCTGGCGTCGGAGTCGGAGCCGGAGTCGCATAAATTTTGCCCGACTCCGGCGAAACAAAATTTGAAAAACATTTCATATCTTTGTAACAAAAGAAATATTTCGACAAATTAGATTCGATTGGGGTTTTTAATCGAACAACGAAAAACGAAGTACTGGATTTCAGGCCATTCAAAGTGCATTTATATGGGTGAAATTTCACGGTGATATAAAGAGTAGGTTTTACTAGAATATGGGCTGAATTGATCAATTGTATAGTCAATTTTTAACATATTGTCAGGCATGTTGAGTTCGAAGATGGTCCATACCGAACAATTTTGTGCTGTAGCATCTACATATAAACCCATCTCCTATTTGTTTTTAGAAAATTTTCCCAGTCTAAAATTTTCATAAGATTTGTCAGAAATTTTGAGTTATTATTTTGAAATCCATAAATAAATTCGGAAATTTCCCGTCGGCCCAGATTTTGTATATGGAGATAATTACTTGAGAAATCTCCATATACATCCGATGTCCTTGGAAGCTGTAATTTTAAATTAAACCTCTGCCAACGTGCCATCTTAGGCGGATTTTTGGGAGAAAGTTGTATTCATCAATGTCACTCTAAATTCTTTACATTAAATTAATGGCCTCTAATATCCATAACTGATAGACCATTTATAAATCAATGTTTCACCATTTTACTTCTATATAAACAATATCCGTAACTGTCCAGCTATTCCTGTCATCCGTACTGGTTATTTAAAATTCCGCCCGTCCTAATTTATGACAGTTTATATTTGTTTTATATAAATATCCGACACATTACATTTTTTAACATCTAAACTTTCTATCTGATTAACCCAACATTTTGATTTTTGTGTATTTTTCCTTTTTATATAGATTTATTTGTTATAAAATGCCTATATAGACCAATACCAGGATTTTACTTCTTAAACATCTGGAAGCCAAATTATTTTTTGAAATTTTGTGTTTTTATAAATATATATTCTGGAGATTGTTATCAACCCATATCACAATGGACTGAATAGTCTAAGTGAGCCTGATACATCGGGCTGCCACCTAACATACCCATATTTTGATGTGGTTTCTATATAGTCTTGTGTCATATTTTAATTTATTGGCCTGAAATTAAAATGTAGAGTTTTTACATTCCTAAAATGCTGAGTTTTGTCGTCGAGTCATATCAAAAATTAAAATTAGAGCTCTTTTGGACATATAAGCACATATAGCAAAATAGAATACTTATATCGGTCTATTTTTGGAACACTACACCTTAAAATTACAATTGTAACAGTATTCCAATTGTAATTTTAGGTACAACACCCGGAGTCGGAGTCGAGGCTAATATGAAATGTTGGAGTCGGAGCCGGAGTTGAGCAAAATTGACTCGACTCCACAGCCCTGGTTAAAACCAGGAAAATTTAATGCACCGTTGTACTTTTTAACTAGAGTTCTCGAAATTACACCCACTCATAGAAGAAGAAATTAACTAAAATTAAAGAAGAAAATTATTGGCGCCAAATTATGACCATTTTAACCATACAGTACACACTCATAAAAAATCGCTTCTGTAACATATACTCCCAAACATATTTTGCTTCAAGCATATACATTTTTGGGTATTGCCCAAACATTTATATGTTTGATCTCTTCCAATATATGTTTGGACAGTCTAAGTTCCAAACATTTTGTATTTTTGCATCCAAATTCAATAATGTTGTCTTCCAAAAAACAATACGTTATTTTGTGAACATATAATATGTTTGGAAGCATTTTGCACCCAAAAATATTATATGCTTAAAAAAATTCTCCCAAACAATATTGTGCTAAAAATTTTATTTATTTATTTATATATTTACAATCATAATGAATTATGAAAATAAACAGGTAATATAGGTGCTAACAACATAGGTTTTCGACCTGAATGCTCAAAATTTTGTTTCTGCCTAATTGTATATTCCCCCACATCTTTCTCACTTCCACGACATTTTTTAGTTCTTAGCACCTTTTTCTGTAATACCAACATTGTAGAAGAAATTATTCAATTTTTTTTATTTTAATTTTACCTTTTGCCGGACCACACAGTTTGTAAGGATCAAAGAAGTAGCTGATCAATTGCCCAAGGAAAAATAAAATGTTAATTTTGTAATAACAAGCAACAACCACCAACTTAATTCAATATCGCTCCCTGTTAAATAGCGCTCCAAACTACTAAACACATATATGTTTATAGGCTATTTCTAAATTAATATATGTTTGCATCCAAGCATATTATATTTACAAACATTTTATGTCCCAAACATAATATGTTCTAACATATTAACATATATGTCCCAGACATGTTATGCTAGTTTATGAACATTATATGCTTGCACTCAAAAATATTGTGTTTAAAAATTTGTGTTCCAAACATATAATGTTTATAGCCAAACATATGAAAAACAGTCTTTTTCATCCGTGTAGATTTATTTTTTATAAAATGCCTATATAGACCAACACCAGGATTTTACTTCTTAAACATCTGGAAGCCAAATTATTTTTTGAAATTTTGTGTTTTTATAAATATATATTCTGGAGATTGTTATTATCCACCCATATTTTGATGTGGTTTCTATATAGTCTTGTGTCATATTTTAATTTATTGGCCTGAAATTAAAATGTAGAGTTCTTTACATTCCGAAAATGCTGAGATTTGTCGTCGAGTCGCATCAAAAATTAAAATTGAGTTCTTTTGGACATATAAACACATATGGCAAAATAGAATACTTATATCGGTCTATTTTTGGAACACTACACCTTAAAATTACAATTGGAATACTGTTAAAATGAGATTTAAAGGGTGATACGGTCAAAATTTGGTCAATGGAAAACGCGTGTAAATCGGTGAAATCGTTTATTTAAAAAATCAAATTAAATTTCTTTTTCAAGTTCAATTAGTATAAAATTCAGGAAAAATATTCAGTTAGGCTTTCGCTTTTCCAAATCCGAATTGCCGGGCCTCACGCTTGACACGTGCCATCAGCTTTTGTACAGCCACCTTGTCCACCTTCTTCGCCGCAGAAAGCCAGTTTGCCTTGAACTGCTGCTCGTCCTTAGCAGTTTTTTGGTCTTCTTTAGGTTCCGCTTGACAATAGTCCAGTATTTCTGAATTGGGCGGAGCTCTGGCGTGTTGGGAGGGTTCTTGTCCTTGGGAATCACCTGCACGTTGTTGGCGGCGTACCACTCCATGGCCTTTTTACCGTAATGGCAAGATGCCAAATCCGGCCAAAACAGTACGGAACAACCGTGTTTCTTTAAGAAAGGCAGCAGACGTTTATTCAAACACTCTTTCACCACAGGTTCAGATGGCTTGCCAAACCAGATATTTCTTTGCGAACTTTGACAGTTTTATGTGCTTGGAAATATCTGCTACCTTTCCCCTTCCTTTTGCCGTATAAGACTCCTGTCCCGGAAGCTGCTTGTAGTCGGCTTTGACGTATGTTTCGTTGTCCATTACCACGCAGTCAAACTTCGTCTGCATCGTCGTGTACAGCCTCCGGGATCGTGCTTTGGCCGTCGTATTTTGTTTATCATCGCGATTTGGAGTCACTACTTTCTTGTAAGTCGATAGTCCGGCTCGTTTTTTGGCTCGATGCACGGTTGTAGACGATACACCCAGCTTATTTGCGGCATCTCGGAAAGAGAGGTTAGGGTTCGCTTGAAACTACCGGCAACTCTCTTTGTCGTCTCAGCGGCTTCCGGTTTTCGATTTCCCCCCGATCCAGACTTCCTGGCTGTCGACAAACGTTCCCCAAACACTTTAATTACATTTGTAACGGTTGATTTGGCAACTTTTAGCGATTTTGCCAGCTTTGCGTGCGAGTAGCTCGGATTTTCGCGATGCGCGAGCAAAATTTTGATACGCTGCTCTTCTTGCTTGCACGGCATTTTGACAACTGAAGAGTGAATTCCAAAATCAAAATAGGAGCAACATTCTACACACACATACCTTCAAAATGATGGATGTTCAGTTTTTTTAAATGCAAAATTGAAAGAAATACGTCAAGTTTATATTGACCAAATTTTGACCGTATCACCCTCTAGGTACAACACCCGGAGTCGGAGTCGAGGCTAATATCAAATGTTGGAGTCGGAGCCGGAGTCGAGCAAAATTGACTCGACTCCACAGCCCTGGTTAAAACCAGGAAAATTTAATGCCCCATTGTACTTTTTAACTGCAGTTCCCGAAATTACACCCTCTCATAGAAGAAGAAATTAACTAAAATTAAAGAAGAAAATCATTGGCGCCAAATCATGACCATTTTAACCATACAGTAGTTCATTCTTACTATTTTTGGAAATCGTACGAAAATTTTCATTTGCTTTAGTTCATATTGAACTTATGTGTACGGTCATTGAACTTTATACTCACGTTTAGTTCTTAAAATGTTTGAGATATACTTAAAAAAACTAAATTTTCATTGGGCTGTGGAAAATTTCACAAAATATAATAAAATTTAACTACAAACAAATATTTTTCAATAAAAATAAGTTTAATTTAACGTTAGTTTAACTACGGAAGTTTTTTTCTGTGTATAAACAGGATGGAAAGAGTGCAACAAAAATCTGAAAATTTGCAATGGACATTTGAAATTTTTGGAGGAAAAATTGTGGCCAGCGCTGCCGTGATAATTAGAATTTAAACTCGATAAATTCGAAATCACGCTACCTTCCGAACGAAACATGCTGTCGACTTGAAACTTGGTACAAAGAGATATGTTTGATGTAGGTCCGATGGTTTTGGAAATGAGCCATATGGGACCACTTTAAGGTATAGCACACATTTAAACCGATCCCCATATTTGACATGCTGAGTCTCTTGGAAGAGCCAAGTTCAACCGATTCGAAATGTAAGTATACGCCCTTTAACAACTAAAACTGCACCATTTCGGTACATAATTATATATGTGACCACCGGAGCCTCTTGGTGGAGAAAATTTCATCCGATCTAGTTGAAATTTGATATAGCACCCATAGAAACCGCTCCCCTACGGAGCCCCTTGGTGGAGAATATTTCATCCAATTCAATTGAAATTGCGTACATGATGGTAGTATATTTCTTCTAACAACCATGCAAAAATTTGTCCATATCTGTACATATTTATATATTGTCCCAATATAAACCAACCCCTGATTTGACCTCCTGTTGGAAGAGTAAATATCTTCCTATCGGAACAAATTTCATCCGATCCGATAAGAGATAAGTTCTTCACTGTGGTATCAGAATGGACCGAATAGTATAAGTGAGCCTATAACAATGGGCTGCCACTATAACTGACTTAAAGTTACGCAAATGTGTACCAGCGATTCTTGATGTTTACATTTGATTCATGAAAGTGATCTACAAGCTAAACTAACCTTAAGCCCCAAAAATTGCTGGGCGTTAAAAAAAATCAAAACTTTCCGATTTCGGTATTGAGTAATAGCCCTTTATAAAAAAAATGAATGTATGATATTTTGTTTTATTATATGATACATGATGACAATTTATTATTAAATTAATAAAAATGTATTTCGTTATAGATTTGTATGTTTATAAGTTAATGCATTTCAATAAAAATAAGAACACATTTACGAGCTAAAGCAAAACAATATTCGTAGTACTAATAATAACTAATAAATAATTAATACAAATAAAATAAAAAATTTGCAAATAAAAAAGGGAAATAAGAAAATAATGATTTTGTGGTTGCTGTGATTGATGAAGACTTTTTTATTGTTAAATATTATTATATATGTTATGTATAGTTTTGTTTAATATAAATTAATAGGTGATATATGAATAAGATCTGAATAGACAGTATATAGTTATACTTTAATAATCTCAGACCACAAGACGTATTGTGATGATAAGGGCATTGTTGGCATATATAAATGTGAGTTTTTAGACTATATTAGGAATCTAAACATTTTAAATAATAACATCTTTCAATCGTGGAAAACAATATTTTTAAATATAAAAATTAATTGATTAAATTCACAACATTATTTGTGTGCATAGATATATAAAAATATATTACCTTAAAAAAAACAACATTCAGTCAAAAATTTAATTGAAATTAATAATAACAATTAATTAAACCATTTTTTATTTATCATAAATTTGGATTTGTTTGATCCCAAAGAAGATACTTTATAAGAAAGGGAAATGTCGATTGTTCAAAATTTCGTTCAACAGCAAAGCTTTTTTTCTTTGGGTGTACAAATAATTGGATCAATTAATTTTATTATTGAAGACAAAAAATATATATTTTACTGCGTGATTGATTTTTTTCTGTTAAAAGTTAATTGAATCAATTGAAGGATTTTAATTGAAAAATATTGGTGAAATTTGTTTCTGTGTACCTCAAGAAACTCTCCTATCGACAAAGGTTTGCCCACTTTCGATATATCCTCGTATTAGAAATTTTGGGTTTCTACCATACCAATGTATGGTTTTTGATTTAGATTAATCAACGACGTAAATAAACTTAATATTGTCTAAGGTTTCTCTTGTTAAAAGACAGGTATAATCTGTTGGCCTTCATCCACAGAAGGAATATGATCCATGGGACATTTTGTCAAAATTTCATTTCTATAGGAAATTTTGTCAAAATTTCATTTCTAAAAAAAATTTCTCAAAATTTTATTTCTATAGAAAATTTTCCGAAAATTGTATTTTTCCAGATAATTTTCTCAAAATTGTATTTCTATAAAAAATTTCTCAATATTTTATTTTTGGTAAAAATTTTTCTAAAAATTTTATTTTATAGAAAATTTTCTCCAAATTTTATTTTTCCAAACAATTTTCTCAGAATTTGATTTCTATAGAAAATTTTCTCAATATTTTATGTTTATAAAAAATTTTCTAAATATTGTATTTTATAGAAATTTTTGCTCAAAATTTTATTTATATTTTTCAACTTTTTTCGATTGGAGCTTGGATAACGTAGCATCCATGTTTTTGTTTTTGTTTTGTATAAGACTAGTTTTTGTAGGTCTAGGCACTAATCTGTTTCTGCATCTTCATCCACCGGAGGAATATCATCTATATGAAATTTTGTGAACATTCCATGTCTATATGTTAGGTATTTGTATAAAATTTTATTTCTATATAAATTATTGCAAAATTTCATAGCTTGAGGGAATTTTGTCAAAATTTTATTTTTAAAGAAAATTTTCTCAAAATTTTATTTTTAAAGAAAATTTTCTCAAAATTTTATTTTTAAAGAAAATTTTCTCAAAATTTTATTTTTAAAGAAAATTTTCTCAAAATGTAATTTCAAAATTTCATTTCTGCACAAAATATTGCAAAATTTCATATCTTAAGGGACTTTTGTGAAAATTTTCTCAAAATTTTATTTCTATAAAAAATATTCTTAAAATTTTCTCTTTAGAAAAAATTTATTTTTATAAAAGAAATTCTCAAAATTTTATTTCGATAGAAAAATTTTCTCAAAATTTTATTTATATTTTTCAACTTTTTTCGATTGGAGCTTGGTTAACGTAGCAACCATGTTTTTGTTTTCGTTTCGTGTAAGACGAGTTTTTGTAGGTATAGGTACTAATCTGTTAGCCTTCATCCACAGGAATATAGGAAGTTTTGTGAAAATCTCATTTCTATAGTTATTTGGATCAAAATTTGTTTTCCACAAATTTTAGCAAAATTTCATATCTTGAAGAAATTTTGCCAAAATTTTATTTTCAACGAAAATTTTCTCAAAATTTTATTTCTATAGAAAACATTCTCAAAATTTTATTTCCATAGAAAGCATTCTCAAAATTTAATTTGTATAAAAAAATTTTCTCAAAACTTTATTTCTGTAGAAACTTTTCTCAAAAATTTCATTGCTTTTCTTTAGGAAGTTTTGTGAAAATCTCATTTCTATAGTTATTTGTATCAAAATTATTTTCCAGAAATTTTAGCAAAATTTCATATCTTGAGGGAATTTTGTCAAAATTTTATTTTCATCGAAAATTTTCTCAAAATTTCATTTCTATAAAAACTTTTCTCAAAATTGTATATCCATAGAAAACATTCTCAAAATTTTATTTCTACAATAATTTTCCTCAAAACCTTATTTCTACACAGCAAAACCTCTCATTACCCGGTAATCTTGTAGGTAAGCCTGTTTAAAAATTAATAACCACTTATTAATTGGCATCGCTCCGGATTACATTAACATACGCATGTCCTAGGAGGAAAGTACTTCTCCCCAGGCATACCTTTGGCCATGAAATAAGTAGTGCTTTTACAGCATATAATCACCTAATATGTAATCACTTATTCGTAGATATACCAAAGTTTGCAAAATAGCCAAATCTCGAAAATATTGACTTCTCTAGCCGATTACAATGGATCAAAATATGGAGAGTAATGCTGTAATATGAACATTACTTGAATAGAAACGAATATTGTGACAGGTTGACTGATAAGTCCCCGGTTTGACACATAGATGGCGTCGCTAGTATTAAATGCATATTATTTTTATATAGTATCAACCTTCAAATGATTCGAGTCAAAATTTGACGTCTGTAATAAGTCAATTAGTTTGTGAGATAGAGCGTCTTTTGTGAAGCAACTTTTCTTATTGTGAAAAAAATGGAAAAAAAGGAATTTCGTGTTTTGATAAAATACTGTTTTCTGAAGGGAAAAATTACGGTGGAAGCAAAAACTTGGCTTGATAATGGGTTTCCGGACTCTGTCCCAGGGAAATCAACAATAATTGATTGGTATGCGAAATTCAAGCGTGGTGAAATGAACACGGAGGACGGTGAACGTAGTGGACGCCCGAAGGAGGTGGTTACCGACGAAAACATCAAAAAAAATCCACAAAATGATTTTGAATGACCGTAAAATGAAGTTGATCGAGATAGCAGAGGCTTTAAAGATATCAAAGGAACGTCTTGGTCATATCATTCATCAATATTTGGATATGCGGAAGCTCTGTGCAAAATGGGTGCCGCGCGAGCTCACATTTGACCAAAAACAACAACGTGTTGGTGATGGCTGAGTGGACAGCGACCGGTGGTGAACCGTCTCCGAAGCGTGGAAAGACTCAAAAGTCCGCTGGCAAAGTAATGGCCTCCGTTTTTTGGGATGCGCATGGAATAATTTTTATCGATTATCTTGAGAAGGGAAAAACCATCAACGAGCAAAAAAAAAAAGAAAAAAAAAGGGTTGTTCCACCAAGACAACTCACCGTGCCACAAGTCATTAAGAACGATGGCAAAAATTTATGAATTGGGCTTCGAATTGCTTCCCCATCCACCGTATTCTCCAGATCTGGCCCCAGCGACTTTTTCTTGTTCTCAGACCTCAAAAGGATGCTCGGGAAAAAATTTGGCTGCAATGAGGAGGTGATCGCCGAAACTGAGGCCTATTTTGAGTCAAAACCGAAGGAGTACTACCAAAATGGTATCAAAAAATTGGAAGGTCGTTATAATCGTTGTATCGCTCTTGAAGGGAACTATGATGAATAATAAAAACGAATTTTGACAAAAAAATGTGTTTTTCTTTGTTAGACCGGGGACTTATCAGCCAACCTGTTAAAATAAACAAAAAATATAACAAATCATCTAAATAAGATTACAGGCAAATTAATTTCACAGTTAAAATAGAAATAAATGTTATTGTTTAAGGAAGTTAGATTCACATTATGTTCGAAATCTACTAAAAGTGGATTTTATATATTCCTTTTTATAAGGCAATTGACAGTTGAAATCTAGTGAAGTCGATTTTGAAAGTGTAATGTGAATGAGGTATAATAAAGCATTTATTTAAAACATAGTATGGTAATGTCATTAATTTAAAACACAATTATTATGAAATATTCGTGAAGAATATTCCTTAATGGAAAAATCTTCAGAATTACCGTTACATAACATATTCTTCTTTTTTTAAGTAAATGCTCAATTAGGTGAATAATTATACCTAATGGTACCATAATTTATTCTATTTTATTAAGTTATTAATAGCCAAATGCATTACATTTTGAGAATATCAATTCGAAAATTAGCGAGAAGTATTTATTATTGTCATTACAAGTTAGTCATTATAACTCACCACAATGTAATGCAATATGTAATGACAGCTCTACTCCTGGTAATGTAAATTGTAATGAGATGTGGTTACCTAGTTTTTGCTGGGTATAGAAACTTTTCTCAAAATTTTATTTTTATAAAAAAATCTCAAAATATTTCTTATAGAAAATTTTCTCATTTGAAATATAAAGTTGCGCAGCTGTTACAGCGTATTTCCGCAAAGGCACTCTGTTTAAAGTGCCATGACGATAATCATGTCTAAGAGTAATCTTTGGTATCCTGTTAGAAATGTATTTGAATTCAAACCATTCCCAAGGTTTATATTGTATTGCTTTCATGGTTTCAAATATTTTTGCTCCTATTGTATTTATTGGAGTATAATGCTTATTATATAAATTGATTTCATTGAGAAACATAACCCCTGCATAAGACTTCCCTGCCTCAGATTATATGATGTACTTGGATATTATTTTATTCCCAGCAACTGTGACTGTAAAACTACAGTAAGTTTTCTAAAAGTCTTCCTAAAGTTGGGTTGTTTTTTTTTTTCTTAAATTTAAAAATTTTATTTGTTGTTCATTTTTTCCATTGATGGTTCATTAAAAATTAAATTAAAATACATTTATTCGATATTAAAATTAAAAAAAGAAGAAAACTTCTCTGCTGGTGGTGGAAGTAAAGTTTTTGATTTTCTGTTGTTCATTTTTTTTTGTTTGTTCTATAAATACATATTTTCTTTTTGTATAAAAACTTGATAAAGTAAAGTGTTTTTTTGTGTTTTTTTTGTTTTGTGTGTGGTTTTGGTGGTTGATGTTTTTAAATTCTTTTGAGAAGGATTGATTTTAAGAAGCGTCTCTTATATAGAATAATTAAAGATTAATTTATTCGGTGATCGTTCTTGTTGTTTCTTGGATGTAGACTTGGGATCCAGGAACAGATGAGGTGGTGACGAAGGTACGGTGCTTAGCACGGATCATGTTCAAGTTGGTTTCGGCATTTTCAGCACGATCTTCGGCAGCTTCCAATTCACGTTGGAAACGGCGTACGCGGGTAATGGTTTGTTGAGACATACCCTCCTAGAATAGTTTTAATTGAAATGGAATTTGTTTTTAAGTGAATGGGTTATCGATTTAAAACGAATTTTCCAATACTTACTTGTTCAACCATTTGACGCTTGAACATATTGAGTTTGCTGTTGGATTTATCCAAGGCTTCTTGCAACAACATAATGTTCTTTTGGTCTTCTTCGCATTGTACCATGACTTCCTTGACGGTGCGTTCCTTCTTTCTCAAGATCTTGATGGTTTCAGCGTGTCTTCTCTTCTCTTCCTCCAATTCCAATTCCAAATCGCGGACACGGGCCTCCAATTTGCTGATGATACGCTTGCTGCCGGCAACGGCGTTCAATTCAACTTCTTCCAAGCGGACAGACAAGTTCTGGAGGGAAAAACCAAGAAAAATGGTTTATTGTAATTTCATAAACTTTGGATGACAGTCCTAAAATTGTGCTCTTCACAGTAATCCAACATTTTATATATTTATAATATCTACGCTGTTGAAAAGGCTAGGTTTTTACTAAACATGGTTCTCATGAACAACGCTCCAACTAAAGAAGTTTTCGCATAACCATAAGTTAGTTTAGTTATTGTGGCAGCCCGATATTTTTTAGGCTCAATTAGACTATTCAGTCCATTGTGATACCACAGGCGGTGAACTTCGCCTTTATTAATCAATGATTTGCACAACAGGTGTTACCATTGGGGCAAAGCTGCTTCTTTTTCAATCGTTATGCTACTTTTTTGTTGTGCCACATAATGCCATACTTTTTAATTTTTTTGTGCCACCTTTTTCTCACGTTCTGTACTTTTTAATTAATTCTGCTTCTATTTTGCAATATATTTTGTAAATTATGAGCCCAAACTCTGTTAATATTACAGAGGTGATCAGTGCCTTAACAAATAATAGAGTTTACCTCAAGCGAACACACGAACCGCCTAAAATGGTGCGACGAAATTTAGAGAAACTTTGGAACACTTAGAAATGTCACCATCATAATCGAAACTTGAAAACGTTTTGATGTTTGGTCGAAACTGGGATTAAAATCTGGATCTTTTGTATGCATAGCGGACATGTTAACCATTGCAACACGGTGGCCCCCTCTTATAACCATGAGATAAAAGGATATATTGTTGCTTAGTGAATAATAAATCATAATTCTTTCTAGGGACAACTTCTCGAAAAAAGTACGGATTAAACACATACATATTCCTTGACTTTCATGAAGAATTGTGAAATCATTTTTTTCTTCAAATTATAATGAATCTAACAATTAGCATTTCATCGAAAATAGCCTTGAAATTGATAGGTCTGGTAAATAATCTCCCAGCAAAAAAACGTCGCCAAAAAAGTAATGAAAATGTTCTTTTTGGATCCGGAAGTGGTGCAAAATTCACGCAGAAGCGATGAATTTAACATGGGCTTGTCATAGGACGGAAGTCCTTCATTTCAACAGCCGTTGCACTGAATTTGCATCACTTCTTTAGGTGTGATCCGAATTCAATGTTTTGGATGTAAATTAAAAAATTCTGTGATATTTTGTCAAATAAATAATTTTTATAATTTTTTATAATTTTTTATAATTTTTAAAGGATTCTAACGCTTGTCGAATATGTTTGACTTCAAATATTTTCAAAAATTCACAATTTTTTCAGATTGAATTCAGCATTTTTTTTTCGACAAAATTTAAATGATTTGTACCATTTCATGAATTCTTACTCTGTTTTTAACCTATTTGAAACAAAAAAAGTTAATATTACCCATTAAAAGTATGGCAAACCCAAGTCATAAAAAATTGAATTAAAAGAACTTCCTGAGTAGTTAAAATAAAGAACATTATTGGGAGTGCTTTTAAAGTTGTGCCTTTGGAAGAACTTCCAAATTTGTTTTTGGCTGGGCTGATTTACATAATTTAGAATATTTCCTTAAATACTTTCAGGCGCATGGAAAGGCTATGATATGAGAAGAAAACAGAACTCAGTAATATATTATTGGAAGCGTAGCCTTTGTACACTGAAAAAAAAAGCATACCCGGTTCCAAAGATTTTGTCTTTACTTTAAAAAATTTGGTATTGATTCCGAGCCAAAGAAGCGGAGAATACAATTAAGGATACCTTTGAGACACAATTCTCTTTTAAAATCGGGTTTTGTGTACTATCTTCTAGGAAGCAAATTTTATTTTTTCGCTTTTTCAGCTTTTTGTCTTCATATGCTATCAAAGTCCTTTAAAAACAAGTTAACGACGACTTTATTTTCCAAATTAAGACTCGACTTCTAGTAGAAATTATGCTGTGTTTCAAGTAAAAAACGTCTTTAAAATAAAGTGTTGAAAAACATGTCCTATATTTGAACGATTTTTTGCTTTGTAGTCAAGATGCAAAAAGACAACAAATTTAAAGACAATTTCATTAAATTTAAAGATTTTTTCTAAATTATTAAAGTCAAGTTGACATTAGCCCAAACATTTTTGCTTTCATGTTATGATATCCATTTTTAAATCAAATCACTTAATCACTTACGACTTCATTGAAAAGTTTATCGACCTTTGGTCAAGGAAAAAAACTTTATACTAGAGAAATGCGTTTTCTATGCTAAGCAAAACTTGCATTCGTATTTTAAAGACATGAAATCTTTGACCTCACGACAATATTTTTTTCAGTGTATTTTTAATATGATTTGGAATAACATTCTAGAAATACTATTGCAGTAAAATGTGGCACAACATGACAAAAAGGTGGAACAAATATGGAACATATTCTGATATTTACTAGCACAAAAAGTGGCACGAAAGTATCAACGCTTGTAGAAAGGGGTAAACTTGCCACTTAAGTGGCATAAACACAGAAATATTGATTAATATGTTATGTAGGTTGCACTACTATTGAAACTACACCCAAATTGCCTAATAGGTTTTTGTCATATTTTGTAATTGCATTCCTCCAACTTACCTTGACTTCAACTTCCAAGGACTTCTTGATGGTTTCCAATTTCATGATGCGTTCATGTTCTTCATGGATTTGTTCAATGCTGTGCTTGAGTTCAACCTAAATAAAGCCAATTGAAAATTTCCCATTAGTTCTATAATATATGGAACTATTAAATCTTCAAACATGTACATACTTGAACCTTTTGGTAACGTTCATCACTGAGACGCAATTCCTTGTGGACTTCTTCGTAGTCGGCTTGGACAACGCTCAATTCTTGTTCCAATTTCGATTTGATGGATACCAAGTTGACATTGGTAACATGCAATTCATTGATGCGGGTATTGGCTTCTTCCAATTGAACTTCAACGGTACGCTTGGCACGAACAGAGCTATCCAATTGAGAGCGAACCTCCTCCAATTCACCATTCATGGCGGCCAAACGACGTTGGGCAACAGTGTACGAGTCCATGGTAGATTGCAATTGGCGTTGAACATCTTCATAGTGGGCTTGGATTTCGGTCAATTGCAAAGATTGTTTCTTAATAACCTTTTGCAAGTCGATGTTGGTCTTGTTGGCAACGTCCAAGGACATTTCCAATTCGGTGATTTGGATTTGCAACTTCTTCTTGATGCGTTGGACTTCGGTCTTCAAGCGGGTCTCAGCTTCAACGACACGAGCATTCAATTGTTCAATTTCAATGGAAGTTTGTTTGCTAAATTGTGGGAGGGCAAGAAGGGACAATGGGGAAATTAATTGTATGTTATAATATTAGATCGCAAAAGAGTTTAATATTCAAACCTTTAAAGAAATTGATTTGTTTTTTTTTTTTAACTGATGTAAATTAATATCATTAATATTCCTCGCTTTCTTTAAGAAATATTTAAAATATGAGCCACACGAATTCGTAGAACGTGTGAATACATAATTCAATATTTGTCAAAATTAAATAACTAAGCCAATCTACCATAGGATGGAGGGAATACTTACTTTTTCATTCAATTTTTAAGGCATCGAATTATACATTTCAGGCCCCCATATAAACCCATACCCAGATTTTTGACTTTCGGAGTCTCTTTAAGGAGCAAATTTCATCCGCTACGGTTGAAATTTGGAACGTGATGTTAGTATTTTCTTTCTAACAATTTTACAAAAATGGTCTTTCTACAGATATTAGATATGGCCCTCATAAAACCAATCCGCAGATTTGATTTTACGGAGCCTCTTGGAGGAGCAAATTTCATTCGATTCGATTGGCATTTGGAGTACGATGTCAGTATAAGGATCCATATCGGTTAATAAAGACTCATTTTAATAGAAAAATTTTACTTGAATCGAGTTTGAATTCGGAATCTCTTGCTTCTTTTGGTCGAAATCAATACCAATATAATTTAAATCAAGACAACATTTTTGGAATTTTGTAAGCTGTTTTTTTTTTGCAGTATAGGTATTACGAACTCTTATAGATAACATTTCAATTTTCACGATTGACTGGCCCATTATCCTTGAAATGAAATCTATACGCATACATAAAAGACATTTAAATATCATTCAATTGCTAAATTCTTTAAAAGAATACAGTAGTAAATAGTATATGAAACCCAGCCAAAAATGAAAAAAAAAAACACACACACAATTTTAGTGCTTGTTCAAATTCTTGGCCCATACTATTGTCTCATTTATATATCGAATATATTATTATGTCATCCTTTGCCAAAAGAAAGAGTAACATAGCCTGAACTTGTCAGAAATTAACAAAAAGTGTAGGTACTGTGACAAATAGCTATTGATCTCTATATTTTGTTACATCACATCTTTAAATAGTTGAAGAATATGTTCGATCGATTTTTTTTCGGAAGGTTATACATGATTTTCATTTAAAATGCAATTGTTTCATGAGTCATGATATACAATTCGAGGTGAGAAAATTGTGTGAGGGCTATTTCATTATGAGGATTTTGAATTTTTTATTTTGCTCTTTGCTTCTTTATCGTTTTAGCAGGATGACTAATTTTGTTGAATTTTAAAACCTTTAAATATTTTATTTTTAATTCGAATGTTTCTGATTCACTATACATTCTAAGAGAGATATTCAATTGGTTTCAATAAGATATATATTAAATGCAACATAATCATTGGCCACAGCAACAATGGGATTATATCAAGGTTTTTTTAGTTTAAATATATTTGCTTTGTAGTAGCGATTCAAGATTGGTCTAATATAGCCAGGTTAAAAGAATGTGAAAAATGTTTAGCTAATTTTAGTTGGTATTTTCTTCTTTTAAATTATTGCATCAGTAGTGAACTACTATTTTAGTGATAAACACTGAAACTTAAGAATATATACGATAGGCAAGCAACACGTAATCCGCTTATATATACTACAGTATTTTTTATTTTTATAAAGCTTTTTTTCTAATATATTTTACATAATACAATTTACTTAATTTTAACATTGTATAGAGCACACTGTAAAATGGGTGTGAGTGCACAGAAAAAAACAATCAAATTAAAATAATTTCGTATAATATCACAATATCGTGGGAAATTGTTATGGTTGGGTGGACTCAACTATATTACCGACCATAAACCAACCTTAATGGACTGAATAATTACAGTTAAGAAATATTAAAATATTTCATATGTAGGAAAGTCAAATTGAAAGAAAAGATTGTTTTATAATAGGAAATAAATCCAATTCAAAATCAACAATATTTCCAATTACTAAATAAAGATGCGATTTCAAGTAGAAATTATGCTATGTTTTTTTTTTTTGTATACATTTTAGCTTTATATCCAAGTTAAAAAAATCATCAAATTTAAGGATGATTTCAGGATTGTATCAGATTATTTTATGACAAGTTTCATTTCAGTTTTACAAAATTTTCTCTACTGTAAATTCACATAATTAATTCACTTTATTAACAATTTCAATGAAATGCATTCGATATACATTTTGAGAAGGAAAAAACTTTATGTCAAAGAAATGCATTATAGAATCAGTGGAATCGGCAAACATTAACTTAAGCCAACACTGAAAAAATATTGTCGTGAGACCAAAGATTTCATGTCCTTAAAATACGAATACGAATTTTGCTTTGCAAAGAAGACACATTTCTCAGATATAAAGTTTTTTCCTTGTCCAAAAGTCGATAAACTTTTCAATGAAGGCGTTTTTCCCTTATAATTAAGTGATTCGAATTAAAAATGGGTATCATAAAATGAAAAAAAATATTGGACTAAAGTCTCCTTGACATTTATAATTCAGAGAAATTCTTTGAAATTATACAAAATAGTCTTTAAAATTGTTGCCTTTTTGCATCTTGTCTACAAAACAAAAAAGTGTTCAAAAATAGGACATGTTTTTCAGCACTTTATATTAAAGACTTATTAAACTTGAAACATAGCATAATTTCTACTGAAAGTCTGAATTTAAAAATGTATGTTGTCGTTAACACGTTTGTAAAAGTTTGTAAAAGAAAAAAGCTCGAAAACACGAAAATTTAAAATATGCTTCCTAGAATCAAGGACGCAAAACTATAAATTAAAAGAGAATTGTGTCTTAAATTTATCCTTCAATTCTTTGGCTCGGAATCAATATCAAAATCATTAGAGTAAAGACAAAATCTTTGGAACGGGACATGCTTTTTTTCAGTAAACTGTTAATATCAAATGGTTACACTCAAAAAACGCTTATTTGAATCCAAAAATGTTCACCTGCCATTAAGAGTTTTGGTATTAATTCCGAGCTGGAAATTCCAGTTTAAAAATCCAAATTATAACAAATAATTCGTAATAAAAAAAAAACCTTTACACCAAAGTATCAAAAAGCTAAAAATAAGTCTTAGCCTATATTTGAAACTTTCTTATCTTTAATCCAAATATTTAATATGTCACTTAATTTAAAGATTATTTCTTTAAATCAAAAAAGGTTTTATGTGTATGTTAAGTAGAATTTGGCTTACTTCAAAGACATAAAGTCATATGAAGGAAGGACGCATATTTCAAATATTCGGTTCTAAATTTATTGTAAACTTTCTTTTAATTAAACTTTCTTGGTTTTAAAGAAATTTGTCAGTTTTTATTTAAGATGCATAATGTTTCATATTACGTCCATGTTTTTTAAAGAAATTTATCCCTAATAGTTTGTGGATTACATGTTTAAAAATTTAAATTGCATAAAATTAATTTGCATAATTTGGTCAATTTTTGTTCAGTTTATGAGTTTACTATTGATGTGAGGCTGAAGTGCTAACCTAAAAGCCAATACATATTATGGGCTTTTGACGTACATACTGAAATTTAACTTAAACCAAAAGCCACTAAAAGCAATTTATTTTCTGTAACCAATATTTCTCTGAGGTTGCTGCATTTCCTTAATTCCTTATTTGTCACACAAAAAAAAAAAAAAAACTCACATTCCTAAGACCTAAGAATTTAATAAGGGAACTTAAAGTGCGATGCTCAAGCATATTTCTTCAAATAATTAAACTATTTATAACGCTTTTTATTAGAAAAGAAAGAAATTATAAATAAAGTTCATAAAATTGTTATTCACTAAAATATAATAATAATAAACAAAATGTAATTAATACATAAATAATAAATATTGGGCACAAAATTGCAGGTCACACAACCTTTGATATAAAAAAACTGTTTTTCCATATAGTTGACACTTCTTAAGGTTGGGAATATTACTTATATTTAGTTGTCATATTAGACGATTTACTTTTATAAAACATTTCCTTCATGATAAACATTTCCTTGTCTAAAAATTTTCCTTCATAATAATAATGTATGTATCTATAATACGAGTATGTGATTCATATTCAGGCAATGGGGTATTATTTTGCATAATATTTGAAAACAAAAAAAAAAACGAATAATACTGAAAAAAATAAGACATATCCAAATCGTCATATGGATATGTCTGTTTTCAATTACTTAATCCCAAAACTTGGCAAACATTTTGAAAATATTTAAATCACAAAAATATACGTAGACATATTCAACTAAGCCCTATAGAAAATGTATTCGTAAGAGTTTCAGGTTCCGCACATGCATACATAAACACCAAAAGCAGCACAAGCAGTACAGATATATTGAGGGGGAGGTTCATTTTCCCTCACAATCCTTGAATAGCATTTACGCAAAAAAAAAAAAAATATATTAAAAAAAAAATATTTATGTGCGCATTTTTGTATAATGTTTTGTTCTTTTTTACTGTCATATCGAAAACCGAAAAGTATTTTCTTACAATTTGAATATATGCATAGTTATTATTTTTTTTCTTCAATTTTTTTCGTATGTTGCCCAGATAGATGGATGGATGGATGGATGGATGGATAGGTGGGTAGATGGCTTTTTGAAAGCAAAAAAGAAATTGTCAAGTCAATTGTTATTTGTTTATTATGTTTTACTTGTCATTTGGTCTGCAGACAATGTCCTTCACATAACAACTATGAATAGAATATATCAAATAATATTAACGTAAATTTTTAAATATTTTCAATTACTTGTTGATGGCATTTTAAAAACAAAATAGTATGCGAAAACAGGAATGAAATCATTTTTGCTAACATTTTGTCAAAGTTCAAAAACAACAAATAAGAATTGTATATAGATATTGAAGGCACTATTATGTTGGTGTTTTTTTTTTTTGTACTTTAGAAACTACACTGAAGAAAGATGTACTCAAATATCAAACAAAAAATGTGTATAAAATAAACGTTTTTAAGTTGTTTGTATGAATGAACTGCTTTCACAAATAGCTTTAATGTTAAGAAAAATTCATATTTTTCAAAATAGATAACTCGTAAGTCTAGTCTAATACATTTCAAAACACACACTTGAATACATTTCATTGGATATGCCTGAAATTAGGCTGTGATTTTCTTCCTAAAACCATTAAAAAATACATTAAGGGCGTTTTATGTGCCAAACACAATATAATATGTCTATCGAAAACGAGTCCGACAACGGTCTTGGGAAAATATTTATTGGAAAATTCCGTTAAAGCGTTTTAATTTGCACTCCACACTCTTCTCTACTGTAAACCTTATAAAATAATTTGGCACAATAAGATATCACATAATCATTCTATCTAGCATGTTATTTTTACCCTATGTCCTGTGTGCCAAAATGCCCATATATCATATCCATGCATAATTAATTAAAATAGTCCCAATGCATTATAGTTAAATTTATTACTACTATATTCATGTTAAAGATGTTCAATTCATTGAGAATTTTCCCAAAATATTTTCCATTGCATGCAACAGGCAGTCAGATGGAGAAATCATATTTGTATGTATAAGATAAAACAATGATAGATGATGAATGAACATGAATTTCATGAAATTCAAGGATAATTCAATTTTGCTCATTTCCTGTTACGAAGGATTAAAATTCGAGCAGTGTTACTGACATTTAATGAAGAAGAATTGACATAAGAAATTAATATATACAATATACAAAGGAAAACCTTTATGATGTTTGAACTCATATGTCCTGTGGAGAAGGTTAAAATGAAATTTTGATTGGGAAAAAGTCCATCGAAAAGTAAAATATAAATGGAATGCATTTGACGACGACGAATCGAGATATTGAAAACAATTACTCTTGTTACGATGGAAGGATGATTTATAGAAAATACATGTCCTTTATTCGAGATAAATTTCAACTTAAAGTGTATGATTGGAAACCATATTTTCTGAATGGCAATGATAAGTTTACGTACACTACTACTTTAAAGTTGTCTTCTTTGTTTTTTTTTTTACTTTAACAATGTTAAAAAAAAACAGTCAAACCTGATATTGATGGAAGCGTAGCACGAAAAAATATTTAATATATACACGCAGAGAAGGAATATGATCACCTCAAACACGTTTGAAGAGCAAAATGTTATTTTTGTATGGTGACCATGTAACATGTTCGTCACTAAAATGTTATTTTCTCGTCAAATATAACCTGCTTGCCGAAATCAGATACATGATTTCCGAGAAAATAACATGGTTGCGAAAACCATGTTACATGGTCACCACCCAAAAATAACATTTTGCTCTTAAAACATGTTTGAGGTGATCATATTCCTTCTCTGGGTGTATATTTATATTTATTTGCCCATATGCAACGCAATTTATTGACAGTTTATAAGTTCCATGAAAAAAGTAAGCTTGAAGTTTTCTATAACTGATTAAGGGTGATTTACTTTCAGTTGAATTTATTTTATTAGAACATTTTATAACATCTGTCTACTAGATATATTGAGCCACCACCCCATATTCTGACTTTGAATCGACCCAATTCTGGATTCAATGGTATTTCATGAAGTTCATATGGATGAAGAAATTACACTGCGGGCAAATTTTCAATTTAAAAATTGTGGTGGAGTGATGCACTACGAATTCCCTCCGTCCGGCCAAACTGTTAATGAGAAATATTATTCGAACGTTCGTTTTTCAAGACAATTGTCCAATATTCTTTTACGCACTGAAACAAAAAGCATGCCCCGTTCCAAAGATTTTGTCTTTACTTTAACAATTTTGGTATTGATACCGAGCCAAAGAAGCAGATAATACAAGTAAGGATACTTTTAAGACACAATTCTGTTTTAAATTTGGGTTTTGTGTACTTGCTTCTAGGAAGCAAATGTTATTTTTTCATTGTTTCAGCTTTTTTCATCAAAGTCGTTTAAAAACGAGTTAACGACAACTTTATTTTCCAAATTTAAACTCGACTTCCAGTAGAAATTATGCTATGTTTCAAGTAAAAAACGCCTTTAAAATAAAGTGTTTGAAAAACATGCCCTATTTTTTAATGATTTTTTGCTTTGTAGTCAAGATGCAAAAAGACAAAAAATTTAATAATAATTTTAAGGAATTTTTTATGAATTCTTAAAGTCAAGTTGAGCTTAACATAGACCAAAAATTTTTTCTTTCATGTTATGATATCCATTTTTAAGTCAAATCACTTAATTATAAGGACAATACGACTTCATTGAAAAGTTTCTCGGCTTTTGAACAAGGAAAAAAAAATTATATTAGAGGAATGCGTCTTCTATGCTAAGCAAAATTTGTATTCGTATTTTAAGGACAAGAAGGTTCAGTTAGGTTAGGTGGCAGCCCGATGTCTCAGGCTCACTTAGACTATTCAGTCCATTGTGATAGCACATTGGTGAACTTCTCTCTTATCACTGAGTGCTGCCCGATTCCATGTTAAGCTCAATGATAAGGACCTCCTTTTTATAGCCGAGTCCGAACGGCGTTCCACATTGCAGTGAAACCACTTAGAGAAGCTTTGAAACCCTCAGAAATGTCACCAGCATTACTGAGGTGGGATAATCCACCGCTGAAAAAACTTTTTGGTGTTCGGTCGAAGCAGGAATCGAACCCACGACCTTGTGTATGCAAGGCGGGTATGCTAACCATTGTACCACGATGGACATGAAATATTTGGCTTCACGACAATATTTTTTTCAGTTCAACTATCGAATGATTTGATTTGATCCGTGTGACCTATGTCTTTTCCTCAAGTTTAAGAAATCCCTGCGGCCAAAGTATTTTCTATCGATTGAGGAGATAAAAGTGACTATTTGAAAAAAAATGGCTTTACTTTGGCATTATATAGGAAGGGGATTATTCTGAAGAAGATGAGGGAATTGATTTAGTACAATAAATAATTTTCACTTTACAAACAAAATGACCTTACTATTTCTCACAGTGACATGCAATGCAAAACGCAGAACTAATATATTTTTCAATGAGATTTTTCATACAGATAAATTTTACACACTGAAATGAAAATTCGATTTAAAGCTAGTTAGCTCCCATAAAGATCGTCTTTATTTTAAAGAAATCAATACTAAAATCCTTAAGTGAAGGTCAAAATCTTTAAATTCATATAAACTTCTCTTTCGAGCATACGTTTCAAGGAATTTCAGGTTGATTTTATTACATGTATATTACTTCAAGAACAGCGATTAAAATTATACAACTCCCTGAGTTCTATTAAGAATTTGTACATATAATATAGTCTATAAAAACCATGTTTCGTTTAAATTCAAGAGAAATCTCAATTTTTCGAATATTCCGGATACGAATTTCGTTCTACTTGGACCAGTTTATCCCCTATATTGGAATACGCACAGGATCTAAAATACTAGGGAGATCCATATAAAATACTATATGGAGGCTCTAACAAAATTAACACCATTATGAAATTTCAGGCAAATTTGATTAAAATTTTGCGCTCAAATCTGGATATTGGACTATATCGAAACAGGGACGGATAGAAACCATATTCTGCCCATTTCTTTGTGGGTTGTAAATAACAATAGGTTCCAAGTTATAGTCTAATTTGATGATAACTTCTCTTTGGATACCAAATTGGGAGGGGGTTAGTATGTATGGGGATCATATCAAAATAGGGTCAGATAAAATCCATTTTCGATCTTGTTCCGTTTGTAGATAAACAAAAAAATGTTTTTGAGTGATTACAACATATAGATGGACTCTGCTAGATCTTCTTAGAATTTCACCCTAATTAGGAATATATATATATATATATATATATATATATATATATATATATATATATATATATATATATATATATATATATATATATATATATATATATATATATATATATATATATATATATATATATATATATATATATATATATATATATATATATATATATATATATATATATATATATATATATATATATATATATATATATATATATATATATATATATATATATATATATAAACTCAATAGCTGTGGAAATCGATATTTAAATGTGTTAGAAGTGGTATTGCAATTTTGTTATAACCAAGTCCTAAGGTCATGGGTATAAAATTATTTTGCAATTGCTCAACAACCTTTCCTTGCTATCGATTATATTCACATATATTTTAGGGAATATAGTGAGGAATATGGATCATTCGTATAGGTTCATCTGTTGCAATCTTATTCAATCAAACCCGATGAATCAATGCATACATTTCAAAAATAAACGAATTTAAAACTGTAAAAACATATAAGAAAAATACGACAAATGTTTTATTTTAAATTGCATAGAATTTAATTGAAAATATTAACAACTGTGGTTTTTTGTTTGCAATATATGTAACTATGTATGTGTGTACATTTCCCTATAATTGAATGTTTGAAATTGTAAAAAAAATGTGTTCTATGTTTTTTTTTGTTGGTTTTGGTGAAAGATTGAATACAAGTGCATGTGTAGGAGATTAGCCTCTTTGGCGATGGGAAAGATGTTCAATGAGCGGATGGAAGAGATTTCGTTAAATATACTGGCAACATGCAAGGTCTATAAGGTTTTCGAGTAGTGTTTGGGAAACCACTATAGCAACACCTCCTACATTAGAATTTAGTTTAGCCATAGACAAGATACTGGCTGCCAGCATACCAATGCCCATCAATAATGGTCACCCCCGCACTGCCTCGAACCTAGAGTATATATAAGATTTTGTGAACAAAAGCACAAAATCTAGGCACTAGCCTAGCCACTAAATTCATTCTGAGAATTTATGGTCTTAGATTCTAATTTATGTTTGTTTAGGTTTTTCGTTTGCATTATATCTCTGCTGTATGTTGGTTTTTTTTTTTCTTTTTTTCAATTTCTATGGGCTCTTGGGCTCTTTTCTAATTGTATTCACCTATCAAAGGATCATTGGGTTAGATCCATATTTCTAATGGGTATATGTATAGAGAGAAGTATAATCTTTAATTTTGGGATGATTACGCAAAACTTTACGACACAACCAACACTTAGTTTCTAAATCGCACCTGGAATCAGCATAGAACTCAACGGTTTTTTGATTCAAACTCGATAGTTGACGCTTGACATTGTGCAACGAGGATGAAACACTATGATCCAGTTTATCAACCATGCGATCATCCATTAACTCCATGTGATAGGTGTGCTTGGTAATGCGAGCCCCACCTTCGGGTGACACGGAACGCATACGGGAGCTAGAACGGCACATCGATGATCGAGCCATGGTCTGAGACATGAGATTCTCCTCATCTTTTCTCGCTTGGGTAATATTACGCGAGGACTCGGAGAGCAATGCCTTGGCTATGGCTGTAGCGGATTTTCCCCGGATAGAACGTTTGAAATCTTTGGACATTTCAACGGTATCGAGCTCCATTTTGCGTATACGTTGTAATATCTTTAAGGTATCTGTACGAACTTGTTCCTCAAATTCACGTTGACGACGACGGGAACGTTCACGCGCACGCTCTAATATCGAATCGGGAGCTAGATGCTTGGTAACACGCGACGCGTCCACCAACTTAACGACACTGAATGGTGAACGCTTTTTAACACGAAAGTCTAATAAAATTTCATCTGCCCTAGCTGCAACTGAACGCGATAGCCGTATGATGTCGTCAGTCTTGTACTGGCGTACGGCGTTCGAGGGTCGATACTGCTTAAGGCCACGTTCACTGGTCCACGGCAAGTGGGGCGGTGAGACATCAAGTCTTTGGGCCTTAGCATCTAAATAGTCTATCATTGGTTGATAGTAGTTCATGGTATAGCCATAGTTGTCCTCATATGCTGCACCATGGCGGCGCACACGAGTCGGGGGACGACAACTATAGACCAAAGACATTGTCGAGTATTTGTTGTACTCACAACAAGGCAAAGAGGGGCGAAGGTCTTAATTTGTGGGCGGGGACAATTGAATAGTGTCAGGTATGCTACGCAGAAGATGTATGAGTCTAGACGTATGATATACCTAGCAAAGGGGTTCGAGTTCGATGTTGGTGAGCTAATGCAAATTGTCAATAGTATAGGGTCTAATTGTATTGGGCTATGAGCTTTTATGTTTGCTAGTGAAAGCTATAATTGTGTATAATGGTAGCAATTGATTTAAGATTGTATGTGTGTGTATGTGTTCGTGTATGTACTACAACAATTGTTTTTTTAACAAAAAAACAAAAACTTATTGCTTAGTGCAGTAATAGCAGCCGATAGAACGTCTGTCAATTAAATTCAAATCGTTCGAATGCCCTCTGTGGTAAATGGTACTGCAATGTTTCGTTTTTTCTGCCGCTAGATATTTAGCTTCCGTATCTCCTATGTTATACAAATTTGTACGTATGAGCGTTTTATTTCCACATAAGCTTCTTGTTGACCGTTTATGATATTTGGTAGTTCAAGTGAATATGGCTGGTACAAATAGTTGAAATTTTCAAACTTGTTGATCTATAAAAAAAATTCATAAAATCATTTTTGGTTTTTTGTTCCTTAGGCAAACGCTTTACATAGAATTTTTTCCAATTTATTTTGTTTTACAAGAACTCTGACATTTTGCTGGTTAGGTTAAGAGTGAAATACAGTGTGCACATACGGCAGAACAAGAGCACACAAAACACACCGAAACAGACATTGATTGAAAGGCTTTCAAATTTCTTAATTAATTGATGTATATGAACTTGAAAAGCTACAAAAACTAAAGTATTTGAAATAATCTTTGGTTTAATGGTTGCTGGCATGCTAAACTAATTAAACTGTTGACAACTTTTGGTATATATGTTTGCTGTATATTACAAATGTTGTCACCTTGATGGAAAACAAATTAAAAAGAGTGAAAAGGATGCAATAAAAAAAAGATACCTTCACGGGTAATTACAAAAAGAGTTGCCAACGAGCGAGGAGCTAAATGCACAGAGAAAAAAATATCATCGATCACCATCTCTGTGAATATTGCTAAATTATTCTATTAAAATTTTGCTAAATTCATAGAGAACAAAATAATATAAATATGCGAGTTGCTAAATTCACAGAGAAAGAAATATCACCAAAAATTTCAGTTCAATTTTGAAAATATATTAAATTAAAAATTTAATTGATTCAAATAAGTTTTTAATAACAACAACAAATTAATTGAACACACAAATATTAATTGTATTAATAAACTTTTTTAATTAGATCTAAAGGCACATCTTTAAAAGCACTTCCTAAAAATGTGCTCCCAAATATGTTTTTTATTTTAACTACACCGGAAGTTATTTTAATTAAATTTTTATAACTCGTTTTTTTTATATTTTTAATGGGTAATTTTAAAATTTTTTGTTTCAAATAGTTTAAAAATAGAGATAAAATGGTAAAATTTTTTAATTAAAAAAATGCTAAATTTATTCTAGAACAAACATATTGAATTTATCCTAGAATTTTTGAAATTATTTGAGGTCACATGTTTCAGGAAAGCGTTAGAATGCATTAAAAATTATATTTTAAAAATTATTTTTTGTGGCGAAATGTCATAAAATTGTTTAACTCACATCCAAAGCACTGAATTCGGATCGCACCTTAAGAAGTGATGCTAAGTCGGTGCAACTTCCGGATTCAAAAAGAACATTATCGCTACTTTTTTGCTGGGTTGTGATATCATCAATCATTTTTCTGTGAATATTGCTAAATTGCAGTTAAAATTTTAATTGAATTTTTATAAATTATGCGATTAAACATTTATTTAATGCAACTAATTTATAAATGTAAACTAATTTTTTATTTAAAAGAAGAAAAAAAAAATAACCAAAAATTTATTGTTACAATGAACTTTATTAATTGTATAACTTAATTTTTTTTATCAATTTTTTGGTGTTTGATACCATCAATCATTTTTCAAAGAATTTTACTAAATTCACAGAGAAATTATTAAAAGTTGCTTCACAGAGAAAAAAATATCAACAACATTTTCCCAATTAAAATTTTAAGTGAATTAAAAAAAAAAAAAAAACTATATAGTAAAAATTAATGCAACTAATTTTCATGAAAAAAAAAACAAAAACTATTAATTGATTTGTTTTGATTGAATTGTTGAATTTCTGTTGAATTCTGAGAATCTTACTAAATTCCCAGAAAAACCTATTAACATTTTATGTAATTTTAAAAGTCTATTAGTTCTTTTTTAATTCTATCAATTAATTTAACTTGTTGATTGATTGATTCCATCATTTTTGTGACTGAGGTAATTTCTACTACAAATTAATTGAATTAATTAATTTTGTGATTGAAGAAAACCAATTTTTTGAGAATGTAAAACTGAACCAATATGCCTGTAAATGTATTCAACATATAATAACAAATAAATGAGGTTAATATCCTAATGTAAGATTTTAAGGCTTTTTCTAAATTGCAGCCAATATATCCATTACCTAGCAAAACTAAGGGTATGGTCACACTAGGCAAATATTTGCCCAAAATGAGTGTCAATTTTTTTTTCGAGGAGCAGTTTGGAAATATTTGGATACCGTTTTCGGAAGATGTTCTTAGCGTGATGTACTATATCCAATATTAGCTAAATTTATTTGCTGGTTTGACTGTGGCGACGACTTCTTTTTTGATTTCTGTCAAATATTTGCCCAGTGTGACCGTACCGTAAGAAATATTATGAATTCGTAATTTTTACATGCCGCAATGGCAACCCTTTATCCAATCCAATTATTATAGCTTTAACTCAATTGGATAAAGGGCAACAATTTTAAGTAAAATTCAAACGAAATTTTGTATATTTGTAATCATGATGAGGGCTTGTGTCGGCAAAGTAGCACTTGTGTAGGGACGACTGAGGCGGAAAGAAGCAGACATACACAATAAACCTTTAATCGTTTCTACAGTGTGTATTGCAAACAAATTCAGGTTGATATAATTTCTAAACCGTTCGTCTGACAGCTAACCGATTTATTCCACAGGCGGTCAATTTTATTGTTTACAATCTTACAAAGACATTATGATCTATTACGTTATTCATGATGGAATTCAAGTGTGATTGCTTTATATTTGGCTGGAAAACCACAAGTTGCTATCGTTAGAGCCCTCCCAACTATATATGTGAATAAGTCTTTCTCATACCATTGCTTGTTATTGCGATACTGGCAGTATTGCATTGCTCCAAAAAGTGGACGAAAAACAAATACGCCCAGATTTGAAAGTGCCAAGAGTTGCTTCGAAAGTGGCCAGCTATCGAATTTGATTTTCTCAAATAAGAAGTCATTCCAAATTGGGCAGTTTTTAAACAAATATTCTTCGCTTCATTTCTATCGCACAATGGCCACCAAATATCCAGATCTCAATTCTTTGCACTTTTGCGCCTGGGGCTTTTTGACAATTGGTCTCAACTCAAGTCATTGGGCCAAATACCCGCAGAGGCACTTTCGTGAAGCGTGTGATGATTTTGTCGCCCGTTTGAAGGCCAACATTCGTGCCAAAGGCAGTAAATTCGATTAAATGTAAATCAATTCTAAAATTTGAATTTCGATATTTTTTTGCTTTTAAACAATTAAATCAAAAAAATGGCGCTTTACTTTCTTGCATTACATATCAGCCACTGTACCTAACCTAGGGTCGGAAACGGGTATGGCAAAATTACATTTGCACCCAAAAGTGTAGATTATAAAGGAATTTTCAACATTTGATTAAGAAACGATTTGAATATGCTTTATATATGAGAATAAAAATATTTTATTCTAAAAAATTCTTCCATTATCTATTTTAGAATGTGGAGCTGAATTATTGAATTTTCTTTTAAAAATATTCATAACATCCCGATAAAATAAAATAACAGGCTCTGGTTAATCCGATTTACATACCCACTGTATGCAACAATCGCATCATATATTTTCATACAAATACACAAACTATTAATAATCTATGGTTCCACTGTAATGGCGGAGACTATACAAAATACATATACAATTTTTTATTAGATTTTTTTCTTTTTTTTTGCCGCCAATAATGATACAGAAAAAAGTAAAAAGGTAACCTTTTCTATAGAAATTTGTCTGAATTTATATTGCACGAATTTTACCTTAAAACAAACTCATATTTTGATGGCTACTTTTGTGAAAAAAAATTAAATATTCTCATCAATATATTCATTTCGATGTAATAGAACAACTGTTTGATCTGCACTACCTTTTTTCAACAATTTCGTCATTACTTTGTGCATTTGATGGAAGTTATTTACATTTTGTCTAGTTTTTAGTATTTTCACTCTTGACCTTGCCCAGCATGAATTGGAAAAAAATATATGGTATATTTAAAACACCCACCTGTTAATATGTGGATAATCAATTTCCAAAATTAATTTTTGACATCTAATCATTTATCTATTCGATAATTGTCAAGAATTCAAAAGCAATGACTATGCAATTCAATAATTTTTCAATTTCTTCTTCTTCGAATCGTTTCTTTGTTCGATGATTGTATAACAGCAGATAACTATATTTTTTTTCGTCTAAAATTAAAAAGAATTTCTTAAAAATTTTGCGAATTTTTTGTTAATAATACTGGCATACCACAAATGTTGGTTCGTTTTATATTATCCGTTTTTTTTTTGTTGCTTTTGGAAGTTTGCGATAGTTTTTATTTTTCTTGTCGAATGTCAAAAAAATCCTTAAATTCTTTTGATATCTTATTTTAAGCACTGGCACAAAGAACTAACTTCCTGCTGGTTGAACTATATAAAAAAGACTGGCAAAGTGGTTTGATTGGTTGTAATGAACCATTTTTTTAATTGCTATTTTCTTTTACGATTCGATTTGTTTTTTATTTATTTTTTTTTTTCAATCACGAGAAAAGAGATTTCGATTAAAAGACAAACTATTGGGGAAAACCTACGAAAAAAAAAAACAAAATAGAAATGCAAAGATTTTGAATATCAATAGCAGTAATTTATCTAATAGGTAACTTAAAAAAAACACAAACAATTAAAAACGTTTCGATAAATGTGTAAATAAATAATAATAATAATAAACAAACTTTTTAATATCAAATACCAGAGTATCAAATACAAGAGGATGGTTGCGAAAAATTCCCAGAATCGCAAGAATTTTTTCTCATTTTTAATGCCGTTGCACTGAGACGGGCTACACTCATTGATGTGAGACAAATTTCTGCTCATAACAGGTACCCCAAATAATTATATTGTATCAACTTGCAATAAGATTTTATACCATATTTTAATATCTTCGATCAAAAAACTCCCCTGTACCAAAATGCATGAAAATTGGAAAATAAATACGATCTTTGTATCTTGCGAAGAACAAGGTGGACAGACAGATAACCGCACATTTTAATCAAAATGAATGTTTCTATACCCTAAACAGTCTTCTGCTACAGTGTGGGGGGTGATATGACATATCAGCTATCCCTGTATGTAGGTAAGGTCAGGGATTGACTGAAAAAAATATTGTCGTGAGGTCAAAGATTTCATGTCTTTAAAATACGAATGTGAATTTTGCTTAGCATAGAAGACGCATTTCTCCAATATAAAGATTTTTTCCTCGTCCAAAAGTCGATAAACTTTTCAACGAAGTCGTATTGTCCTTATAAATAAGTGATTTCAATTAAAAATGAGTATCATAACATGAAAGAAAAAATGTTTGGGCTAAGGTCAACTTGACTTTAATAATTCAGAAAAATTATTTAAATTTAATGAAATTGTCTTTAAATTTGTTGTCTTTTTGCATCTTGACTACAAAGCAAAAAATCGTTCAAATATAGGAATTCTTCCAGAATAGTAAAAATAAAAATTTATAAATAAAATGTAAAAATAAATTGTTGACACAATTTTCTATTGAATAAAATTTCGACAAAATTTTCTATATAAATAAAATGTTGACAAAATTTTCTATAGAAATAAAATTTTGATAAAATTTTCTATGGAAATAAAATTCTGACAAAATTTTCTATGGAAATAAAATTCTGACATAATTTTCTATCGAATAAAATTTCGACAAAATTTTCTATAGAAATAAAATTTTGATACAATTTTCTATAGAATACAATTTTGACAATATTTTCTATAGAAATAAAATTTTGAGAAAATTTTCTACAGAAATAAAATTTTGACAAAATTTTTTTATGGACCAGTAGTAAATAAGTTTGTTAAAGACTTTCTCAAAATATTAAAATATTTTGTCAAAACTATTGTACCATAAGTCTGATATCGGCTCAAAACTGTATTCACAAAAGATACTAAATCATTCTCGGGAGTACTACGGTACTGACCAAGGTGAAAAAGTATTGAAAAAAGTACTATAGTACTGCATTTTCCATCCCTGGGTTAGGTTAGTTATAATGACAGTCCGTTTTTTGTTTTCTTTTTTTTACGCTTACTTAGACTACTCAGCATGGTTGCCACTCGTGCCAAAAATAATCTAGCAAAAATTTAAGAAAAATTTTACCAAAAATCTACTATTGAATGTGAAAATTGAAAAATCCTAGTATGAAAAAATGTTTTTTTTCTTTAAAAGAAATGTTTTATTATTTTATTTTAGTTATTTCAGTTACTACTTCTACGAAGAGGGAGAACTTATTCACAATGGACTTTGATAGTAGAACCTACACTGAAAAAAGCATGCCGGTTCCAAAGATTTTATCTTTACTTTAAAAAATTTGGTATTGATTCCGAGCCAAAGAAGCGGAGAATACAAGTAAGGATACTTTTGAGACACAATTCTCTTTTAAATTTGGGTTTTGTGTACTTGCTTCTAGGAAGCAAATTTTATTTTTTCGTTGTTTCACCTTTTTTCTTCATATGCTATTAAAGTCCTTTAAAAACGAGTTAACGACAACTTTATTTTCCAAATTAAGACACGACTTCCAGTAGAAATTATGCTATGTTTCAAGTAAAAAAGGCCTTTAAAATAAAGTGTTGAACGATTTTTTGCTTTGTAATCAAGATGCAAAAATACAACAAATTTAAAGACAATTTCATTAATTTTAAAGAATTTTTCGGAATTATTAAAGTCAAGTTGACCTTAGCCCAAATATATTTTCTTGCATGTTATGATACCTATTTTTAAGTGAAATCACTAAATTATAAGGATAATACGACTTCATTGGAAAGTTTATCGACTTTTGGACAAGGAAAAAAACTTTATATTAGAGAAAAGCGTCTTCTGTGCTAAACAAAATTTGCATTCGTATTTTAAAGACATAAAATCTTTGACCTCATGACAATATTTTTTTCAGTGTAGCAAGAAAATTACAATTTTTAAAACTATTGAATTTATAGAAGATTTTTTCAATTTTCGTATTTTAAAGACATGAAATCTTTGACTTCACGACAATATTTTTTTCAGTGTAGCAAGAAAATTAAAATTTTTCATTTTTATTGAATTTATAGAAGATTTTTTCAACATTTTATATCCATAGAAAATTTTGTGAAAATTTTAATTCCATAGAAATTTTTGTCAAAATTTTATTTCCATAGAAAATTTTGTCAACATTTTATTTCCATAGAAAATTTTTTCAACATTTTATTTCCATAGAAAATTTTGTCAAAATTTTATTTCCATAGAAAATTTTGTCAAAATTTTATTCCCATCGAAAATTTTGTCAAAATTTTATTTCCATAGAAAATTTTAACTAAATTTTATTTTTATCGAAAATTTTGTCAAAATTTTATTTCTATAGAAAATTTTATCTAAATGTTTATATCTAAAGGTAGAATTACATGCCATGGGTTCAAGGAAATATGTGTAGTACCTCTTAGTTGGATAGGAATATTGTGCAAAATCTAACGAAACATCAAGAATTCTTCCAATCTTCCAAACAGTAGAAAATCTACAATTTTTGATAGAATTCTACCAACTGTGGCAACCGTGCTATTCAGTCACCAATGTCACCAGCATTTTTGAAAAATTTTTAGGTGTTTGGTCGAAGGTGGGATTGAACCCATGGCCATTTGTTGTTCAAGCAGGGAATGCTGACTATTGCACCATCTATATATACATACATATATTTGTTTTTATTTTCCAAAAACAAATGCATTGAACTTTCATTTTGTTCGATTTCCCGTTCTAAATAATCTCTTTCGTGTGAAAACACACACAGCAATCAAAATGCTTTTATTTTGTATTTTTGTTTTTATTTTGGCTCTACTTGTATTGAGGTCTTTATCAATGCAATTGAGTAGATTGAGTGCCACAAATTACTTTCACAAGGTATTTCTTTTCACATCCGGGCTAGAGACCAAATAAAAATTTCGAAAATTCTCAGAATTGTATAAAACGAAAGTAAGTACGGAAGTAGAGAAAAGTTCAATGGAAATTGAGGAAGTTTGGTATTTATATAAATTTGATGTAAAAAATGCTCTCTCTTTTGTGACAAGGAAAAAAAATTGTGTCAATCGCTCTGAATATCCTGCCGTTTGAGGTGAATCGAAATGGAAACTTTCATAGTTTGCGTACAAATTGCATCATTATCATGTGAAAGCAAGTGGAAAACACTTGCAGAGAAAAATAAAAAAACAAAGATATTTCATCTGTTAAAGTTTTACATGAATCATATGAATATTTATATTTTCCTTGTAAAGAATCAAATGAAAAGCCTTCTCTCTAGATATACTATTATTATATGAAAAAAATAATAAAGCCTATTCGTTTACAGAGTTAGATGTGTTTTTTTTTTTGAGAAGTGCTCTTACAGGATATCCGTTGAACAGTTCTATTTCCTAATGGTCTTAGGTACACTGATATAAGATTCGAAATATTGAACCGTTAATGCCCTTGGGTTGATCTTGGCGCCTGAAATATAAAGCAGTTTGTCAATTGCATAACTTGGCAGCACTGATGACTAAATAGGGTTCTCAAAAGTGCCCAATGATATGCTACATAAAATAAATGTAGTGTCATTTCTATTTGTACCTCTCGTCAACAGATGTCACTACATGTACGACAGCCTAAAGGTATGCTATATAAATTATATGTCATAGCTGATCTACAACTCATAATATTGAATTCGCATTTCACGCCGGTAGGTGGCATTAGTATGAGATTGACTATAGGAAAATGTATTTGCATAATTTCCGCTTGAGAGGACTACATACACAGAAAAAAATATAATCAAACATTTTCCAATTAAAATTTTAATAGATTTAAAAAAAATACTCAGTTTACTGAAAATTGGTTCAACATATTTTTTAGTTAATTGGTTCAACATATTTTTTAGTTGAAACAAAAATCAATCACGAAAATTAATTGTATCAATTAATTTTTTAATTGGAACAATGAATTTTTTAATTGACTTTGGTGATTGATACTATCATTTCTGTGATTGAAGATATTTCAATTAAAAATTATCAATCAATTAATCAATTAATTTCATGATTGAAGGCAAAAAATATTTTTTTTGTGTGTATACAGTGTTACCGTTATGCGACTTTAGTCTCATTTTGCAAAATGTGAGACATTCGCACGCATGTGACTAAATTCGCACACAAAGGAAATTTTTAGTTTTGATCAATGGTCAACCAATAATCTGAAATGAAATTTACTCCAAAGATCTCAAATACGGAATACTCTGATTCTGATATAAAAAAGAGTTTCAAGAAACTATGCAATCGAATTGGATCTTCAATATAAATGGGTTAAACAAGACCAAGGCTCCCTTTTAGTAGATTGTGTTCCAAGTAATGAAATGAAGTTTCAAAATAATGAAACTTAAAAATGTGAAAATATTTATGTTTTACTGAATTTTATGTTGAGAACAGTTAATACGTCCTTTAACTGACGTCTACATATATGCATATAAATTTTTGTCCAATTGTTTACAAATATTTTTTCTTACCAGACAATGTAGACGACTCTTACTTTTTTCAATGCTTAACCAGTTTAAAAAATCAATTTCTTCAAGGTTTAGTGTAAATATAGAACAAATAAATTTTTAACCATAACACTTACCGGATGATTTCGATTTCTTCATCCTTTTCGGAAATACGGCGTTCGGCTTCGTGGCGATATTGGTTGAAATCGGCAGCAACACGTTGAGCGCGTTGTTCCTCAGCCTTGCGACCCTGTTGAATTGAAAATCAAATCGAATCGATTATCTTATGCTCGGCCATTTGACATTAGTAACTGAGAATAACTTACAGCTTCAGCTTCTTTGTAGGCGGCAGTCAATTCATCGCGTTCATTTTCCAAGCGACGCAATTCCAATTCGAGCTCATGCAAGCGACGGTTCATTTCGTTAAGTGTGCCCTTAGCATCATGGAGATCATCTAAAAAACAAAACGGAATATAATAATATATTTGGGTTAAGTCATCTTTCATCTGAATCTCATCTATATATAGAGCTTACATACCTCCCAATTTCTTGTTCTCACGGCCCAATTGGTTGTTGGCATCCTTAACCTTGTCCAATTCGTGGACGGTGCGTTGCAAGTCCAATTGCTTATTCTTCAAATCGCGTTGGCTATTCTCGTACATGATGACGGTTTCCTCCAAACGGGTCTTGATGTTGACATTCTCCTTCTCCAAGGTGTGGACAGACTTTTGCAATTCCCTGCATGTGTTGTTAGATTTCTCCAAATCGATGATGAGTACCTCAACTTCGCTGGCCAAGCGGGTCTTTTGTTTCTCCAAATTGTTCAATTTAACCAAAATGGATTCCAAATGTTCTTCCAATTCAGTGATACGAACTTGGTATTTGCGACGAATCTCCTCGCACTCCTCAGCACGAGCGGCTACCTCGGCAGAGTATTTGCTTTGCCAGGCGGCAGCATCACCATTGGCCTTGACCAACTGACGTTCCAAGTCAATACGGGCTTCGGATTCTTCCTCAAGTTGAACACGAACAGATTGGAATTCGGTTTCAACTTGATGAAGAGAAGACTCCAACATGGAGCGACGGCGATCTTCATCTTCCAAACGGCGACGGCAGTCTTCCAATTGGGAGACAACCTGGCTCTTGGAATATGAGATGGTATCCAATTGGGATTTAAGATCTTGGACATCCTTGGTCAATTCAATGTTCTCTTGCGAGAGGCGGGTCTTGTGCGAGGTGATGTCGATGACGGTGCGATTGAGTTCCTCAATCTTAACATTCAATTCGGAGATGGATACTTCCAACTTTTCGATGTGTCTGCTGGAGACGTATTTCTCCTTGTTGAAGACTTCGATTTGGCTGAGCAATTCATAGACTTCAGCTTGGAATTTGGCCTTTTCCTTTTCGGCTCTACGAAGTTACAAAACACAAATCAATAAAAAGAAAATTTAATACATTAATAATGCCCTTTAATTGATCCCACTGAATTTAGCTATAAGCATTAACTTTTTAATACTTAGCGTGTATTTCCCCTCATTTATGCTGGGTGATTTCTGCAATAAAGCTTTTCAACAAAAGTTTCAAGAAATGTTTGGGTGGGTGGAATGGGTGAAAATTTACATTATAATATTGAAAAATAAGACATGACTCTGATTGTGTATAATAATTCGTTATACTAGTTAAAATCTTTTTTTAAGATTTAGTTTTAAATTTTGGTAATTAATTACTTTAATTATTTGATTGATGTTTTGATACCGATATGATCGTGAAGCTTGTGATAGTATGATGTATCAAATTAGGTTTGAGCATCTTATCAAAGAGCATGAATAAGTAAAGAGTTCATAGCTGAAAATATGTCTAAATTCCTGGACTAGAGTATGTATATAAAAAGATAAACTATTTAAAAATATCTTTTTGGGCATTAAAATGAATAGGTAGTGTCATATCAAGGGGGGCACTACCAAAGGCCCATAGATGCTGAGCTCTTGGGTGGAATTGGATCGTTTATCTAAAAATGCTACTTTGGATGTGTGTAGAAAAATATAGTCCAAACCATAAGAATCTTAATATGGGTCTAGTGGACTTATTTTCTTAGAGTAAGGGGGACCATGCAACTAGAGATTCAGTGAAAAATTGAGGCGACCAAATTAAGAATTATGGAAGTGTCGAGAATAAGATGAATTATTAACAGTGAAAAAGTAGGTAGAATAGCTCATAGTCCTATACCCAAAGAAATCTTGAGAGGGATATAATAACACCATTTACACAGTTTTGTCCTATTGAATTGTTACACAGTTACTGAGAAGTGTATACGAATATGCATATACCGTCAAGGTCGATTACTCTGAGTGTGGTATGATTCGCATCATTCGGATACCTGGATATAACCAAATAGGAATAAATGGAAGGGTCAATATCATGACAGTCCGTGTGAGGTATAGGTAAAATTTTTGAATATAAGGTTTATATAGTCTATGCGGACTGAGATACAAAAAAAAGGGATGTACTAATGCAGAATAAAACGATTATGAGTAGCATCGTTCCTATTTTGATCCAAAATATGTTAAATTTTTAAATATTGCCCACGGTCGGACCACATGGACATTTTTGTATTTTCATAAATTTAAGTTGTAGAGGAATCTTAAATTTCTGTAAATCGGGATATTGAACTATATGGACCGACATACACCAACATAAATATGTGAATCTAAAACAATACTACTGTCAAAAGGGTGAAAAATAAAGTCAACTCGGGTGATCGCTCTTTTTGTGGGCTATATGAAGATAGTCAATATTTGCATATAGCCCAAATCCAAACCAAATTTGAAGTCAACTTTTTCTAGTCTGAAAGTTCCATTGCTAAACTTTTTATTGATTTGAAAATCGCCTCAAATAGATTTTTGGTGAGGACCAAACTCGACCATGAAAAGTCGGGAAGTCGAAAACTCGACTTTTCCAAATATTGAAAAATCGACTTAACTACATTAAACATTAAAAATGATGACTTTTCCAAATGCTAAAAAATTATAAAATTTTACAAAATTATTTTCATAGTGGTTCAAATTGATTTTGTATAGACAATTGAAGATACAAATTTCGATCGCCAAAATATGTGTCGGCATCATTTTCTGCTTGCAGTCTAAAGGGTCTTACTCTAATGAATTTGACAAAAATATTTTTTTCTTGTGGTTTTGGTCTTTTGGCTACTCTTGTAGCTTTGTCGACATATTCTGTTATAAAAGAAAATGCTGTGGATTTTATTTCATGAAAAAAGTGTCAAATATTTTAGTAAAAGTAAATTTAATATTTTTAAAAATAATTATCATGAATAATAAATGGATAGGCACCAAATATAAGTTTGAAAATAATTCATCAAAGCAGAAAAATATGTACATATCTTTATGGATTAAATAAACCCGCTAACCTATAAATTCTATTAAAAAAACAAAACCAAATTATTCATATATATCATACATACATATTTAATTTTTTGGCTTCTTTTCACCATAATAAAGAAACATCTATGAAAATATTTCACTCAAATTATTTCCTTTTTTTCGAAAACAATTAAAATATACAAAAACAAAAATTGAGTTCGCCAAAAATTGAATAGAAAAAACTAATTTTCAAATATTTCAATACAAATATTTAGGTACATGTGTATGCGTTTGTATAAACCATATGTATATGTATTCTTATATCGCAACCCATAAATGCGTTGGTTGTGTTTTTAATTTTCAAAAATTATTTTTACATATACAAAATATTTTCTAAAAGTATTTTACCGCTGCCACCATTATTGGCCAACATGCCATTCTACGTGGAAAATATATGAAAAAAAAACAAACCGACACACATATCGAATTTCCATAAAGGTGGGCAATACAATAAAAAGAGATGGCAATAGACAAAACAAAACGAAAAACAACATTAACCATTAAAACAAAATTAAGGAAATAACAATTTTATTATTATTCTAGAACCAAAATATATGTATATACATATTCCAACACATTTTGGGAATGCAGAAAAAGTAAAATCCAATCTCTATGCATTCGTTTTCAGAATTTAAGTAATTTCTTATTTTCTTGAATGAAGGGGAGATGGTGAAATAAGTTGCGGAGGAAACGGAACTTATGAGGCTTTTGGAAGCTTTCAGAGTATGCATAGGCAAACACATTGATTTTAAAGGTGTACAAGAGTACAAGAGCATAAGATCAATGTAAACATATAGGTAAGTAACATAGAGTAGACAAGAGACAGAGAGAGAGAGAGAGAGAGTCAATTAATGTTGATGTGTAATAGCTGTGTGTAGGCCACGTTGGGCGTGGGCCGAATACCAATAAACACACACTCACCACGCATTTCTAATGTTTTGAGTATTTTGTCTACATTAAAATGAAACTGCGCAAACTCCTTAAGCTTTTGAGTATTATTAAGAACTCATAAGTTTGCGATAAATATCCATTGCTCTAGATATTTGGAAATTAAATTTTGTTTTTGTATTTTCTTGGGATTTTTCTCCAAATTTACTTTTTTTGTGAAAATTTTACTATTCTTGAAAATGCTTTATAATCCTTATCGTAGAATTTCAATGGCATTTGGCTCAGACAAAATATGTAAACTCCTTAAAAGTCTTTGGAAATTACCTCGACGTTTTGAATAGATTTCATTTTGTTTTCTTCACTTCAAGTGATTTGATCTTCATGGAAATATCTCTGACCTTGAATTTTGGTTTTTTATTACGTTTGGATATTTTTGGATTGCTATGCACACTGTATGTATTTGAATTTTTCAGTGGATGAATACACAAAAATTAGCCTTACTATATAGATATGTATGCATATTATTCTAATACACATATACATATGTATTAAGAAATCGACAATGAACAAAATTATTTCATAAAACTGCCGGCATATACTATATGTATCTATTTTCAGTGCACCTCATGTTCATATTTCATAAGAGTGAGGCACAGGTTGTTGATTTGATTTCAACAAAAACAAAAATTTAACATGAAATATATTTATTTGTAATTCTTGATATAGTTTTTTGCAATAACAAAAATATATTTTTGCATAGAAATACATATAGATATACATAATTTATTATGCATTATATTCCTATAGTCTTTTATCACTGTCTAATATTTCTTCACATGCAAGATTCGTGGCAGCAATAAGGAAACTATTTAATTTATGAAGTCAACAGGAATTCAAGAATATACAAAAAGATAAATATCTATTTACGTAGTTTTGAAATATCATTTGTATAAAATTAATGAATATTAATGAGAGGCAAAAGTCATTATGGAAAGTGTCATGGGAATATGTAAAGATAAGACAAGAATCTTATTTGGGAATGTCAGCTCTTCAGTAGAATGTAAATTTTAAGAAAAATATACCTTGCATATTAAAAATTAAAATATATGGTAAATGCAATATATACTATATGGTTAGGGAATTATATCACCTGCACGAATGAAAATACCAGAAATATTTATAGTGTTGACAAATAATAGCAATAGTTAAGGAAATATTTTTGGTTTTCAAAATGTTAAAAAATAGGAAGGACAAAAAGGACTTGTAATGTACTTCTTAATACCATAACTAGGGGTCACTGGGGGCTAAAGCATATTCAGACAATTTTAGTCCCCCTCTAGAATTTTCATCCGGGTTTTGAGACTTTCATTTTAGATGGTCTTCACTAGAGAAAAATTCCGCTCTACGTTAAGGATACTATGACAACATTTATAAAATATTACGCGACATCTATTTGTGGGAGTTATATTTAAATTTAAAAGTTTTTTTTTTTCAAAACTAATAGCACTCGCTTTTGTGCCAGAGTTTTTCTCTGTGCGATATTTTATTATAATTAACTAAAAATTAGATGGGTTGGCTTTCACAAATTTGAGTAAAGTCAATCATGTATATCTATATAAAATAGTATATAGGATGAAATATGACTTATGCATAATATGACCATATAAAAATTGGGCAACAAGTAAAGATTTGAATAGTGAATAGAAATTTTTTGTGACATTTTCGAAAAACCACAAAATGAATATATATCCGGTTTTCTCAAATTTAAATCCGATCAATAAGAAATTTCCATAATTTGCAAATTAGTGCACTGGGGGTTAAAATTTTAAATTCGAAAAGTCGACATATTCAAATTTTGAATAAATCGAAAATATTAAATTTTGATTCTTACTAAAATAACTATTGTAGACATATATGTATATTGAAGATTCATGTGATAAATCTGATATTTTTTCCCACACAATTGCATGATGAAAAATTGTTTTATATCATTGGTTACAAATTAAGGTAATACGGCAATATTTGTGAAAATTGAGGGTGACATATAAATAGGAGTGAATCTAACAGACTATTTTTTATATTTTTGAAGCTAAAGGTCTTCTCTTGCGAAATACATTTTGACAAGTTTTTTGCCGAGAGAAAAATAATGATATAGTAGTAATGAAGAATGGATAAAATTAAATGTAAATATTTCTATAGCTGAACCAATAAGCAAATTTCCATGAATATCGTACAGATAAATTAGAATGAATTAATGAATTAAATTAGAAATGGTAGACATCGACCTTTTATATGGTACTTCATTGATTATATTTAGATTAAATACAGTTTAAGTCTCAAAAATCACAAAGTCGCTTTATATGCTGATGCTACTTAAAAGTGATTAGATAGACAGACAGATGGAAAAATATAGATTAGGTCTTGTAGTGAAATGAAGTCTATTTCTTATGTTATTAGGATATACCAACAATATGTCTATGAAATTTTGAAACTATATAATAATCAGTTGCACTGAGTGTTAGGATGTTTAAAATTTTTTTGAACACTTTTACAGTGACAAACTGATTTTGTTAATATCTTGGTGGATATTTTTGAGGTTTTGATTATATTCACTTGGATGTATGGATACAAATTTTTTCAATATTATTATTGCAAAAAGCTAAAGCAAATTACATATATAGAACTTTTATGTAACATATATGAGATATCATATATGGAACATATTGATAAATTACCTGCTCTTCGATTTGGTAAGGATATCGATTTGTTCTTGGAAGTCGGCAATAATTTCGTTATGCTTCTTCTTAAGCATCATGGCGGTTTCTTCGGATTCCAAATGGACATCTTCCAACATTTTGCGCATTTTCATTAATTCGGTGTCACGCTTGCGGTTGGCTTCGAACTGTAAGGTAAATGAGTTTTAATTAAATAATATTTGTAAGGATTTACAATACACATACCTGGTGTTCAGCACCACCTTCAGCTTCTTCAAGACGTTCAGACATCTGAATGACTTGGACACTGAGATCGGCTTTCTCGCGTTCGATCTAGATTTAAAAGTAAAAAATAATAAGAAAAAATACGTTTAAATAATTTAAATAAATAATTTATTTGAATAACGGATAAAAAATATTGCAAATATTTCCTACATTAAAAGGATACATTTAGTATCAGTCTCATTTGATAATCGATTTTTTGTGATGATGGTAGTGTATATTTTTCAATAATATTAGTACCTATAACATCATATTAGGTTTTCAGTGTTTTTTTGAGTGATTCGATTTTGACTACAGAAATGATGTATTCACAGAAAAAATATGACCAAAATATTTCCAATAAAAAAGTTAATTGAAGTTGAAAATTTTTTCAATTCATAAATTAATTGATACAATTAACTTTTTAATCAAGATAGAAACATTAAGTTAATTAAGTCAATGATTGAAAATTTAAAAAAAAAATTATACAATTAACTTTTTAATCAAATTCGGAAGACTAAGCCAGTTAAATACAAGTATTTACGGGCGTAAGTTCGGCGAGACCGAATCTTATGTACCCTCCACCATGGATTGCCTTCTACACAATCGAATTTCTTACGTTGTCGTATCTTATACCTTGCTATCGGCAAGTATTACCATAGCCTTCTAAACTGTAAGTTAGTCCATACGTGATATATATTAGCCACAAAAAGCAGATTGAATACGTATATATTTCAATTCTTGACCGGTCTATATAGGAAAGTCTACAAATATTACAATCCGATATGAACTTTTGCGCGGTAATTAGAGAGCCAGAATTTAAATATGGTGGTCGCTTTAAATGGAGCTATATACACTAATGATATGGACCGATATGGACCAATTATTGTGTGATTGGGGACCGGTTTATCTGGGGGCTATATATAACTAAGACCGACTCCGACTAAGTTTGGCAAGGTTGTTAGCGGCCATATACTAGCACAATGTACCAAATTTAAACCGAATCGGATTAATTTTGCTCCTACAAGAGGCTTCGGAGATCAAATCTGAGGATCGGACTATATGGGGACTCTATATAATTATAACCGATATGGATAAAATGGTTGTTAGAGACCATATACTAACAACACGTGCCAAATTTCAACCGGATCGGATGTATTTTACTCCTTCAAGAGGCTACGGAGGTCAAATCTGAGGATCGGTTTATATGGGGGCTATCTATAATTATGGACCGATATGGATAAGTTTTTGCATGGTTATTAGAGGCCATATACTTATACCATGTACCAAATTTCAACCGTATCGGATGAAGTTTGTTCCCCCAATAGGCTCCGGAGGTCAAATCTGGGGATTGGTTTATATGCAGGCAATATATATTTATGGACCGATATGGACCAATTTTTGCATGGTTGTTAGAGACCATATACTAACATCACGTACCAAATTTCAACCGGATCGGATGAAATTTTCTCCTCCAAGAGACTCCGGAGTTCAAATCTGGGGATCGGTTTATATGGGGGGCTATACGTAAACGGTCCGATATGGCCCATTTATAATACCATCCGACCTACATCAATAACAACTGTGTCAAGTTTCAAGTCGAACTGTGTCAAGTTTCAAGTCGATGGCTTATTTCGTCCGGAAGTTAGCGTGATCTCTACAGCCGGACGGACATAGCTAGATCGACTCCGAATTTCACCACGACCCAGAATATATATATATATATATATATATATATATATATATATATATATATATATATATATATATATATATATATATATATATATATATATATATATATATATATATATATATATATATATATATATATATATATATATATATATATATATATATATATATATATATATATATATATATATATATATATATATATATATATATATATATATATATATATATATATATATATATATATATATATATATATATATATATATATACTTTATGGGGTCATAGAGTAATAGTTCGATGTGTTACAAACGGAATGACAATGTTAATATACCCCCCATCCTATGATGAAGGGTATAAAAAGTGAGCATTTTTTTAAATTTTAATTTTAATTAAAAATGTATTTAAATTTGCTAATGAAATCAATTAATTTTTTAATCAAGAATTTTTCCTATGCTCAATTAAAACTGTGATTGATACTATCATTTTCGTGATTGAAGAAATATTTATGGTCCTAAAATACCTCTAGATTTCTACCTTCAGACAAATGGGATGAAAACCACGGTTTCAAGAAGCCCAAGAAATCAACTCGGGAGATAAGTCTATTGAGGGCTATAACAAAACATGGACCGATACATACCATAATCGGCACACCTTTTGTGGGTTCTAAACTACCTATAGATATACATTTTCAGACAAATCAGATAAAAATTGCGGCGTCCAGATGCTCAAAAGACCAAATTGCGGTTTGATTTATGTATATGTGGACTATATTAAAACCTGGACAGAACTTGACCTTTCTACAGACAAAAATCTAATCTGCGCCAGATTTCAGAACGATAGTACCATTATTGGGGGTTGCAGCGTGATTGCAATAGCCAGGCTGACATACGCCCGAGAGTTTCTCCTTGATTAAGAATATATAAAATGTATATAGTTGGAAATCAAAGTGTTACAAACGGAATGACAAACATATTATACCCCCATCATAAATCTATGGTGGTGGGTATAAAAAATAATGATTATAAAAAATATAAAGGACAATAAATTGTCACTCTAGTTGGAAGAGGCAGCGAATATTGTTTTTTTTCCAAAGATATTAAACTACTGGACGTTCCAAAGACAAACAAACTGAAATACCGGATTCTTGAAAGTAAAAATTGCAAAAATATAATTTTTATACATCGAACCAAAGTATTTTATATTTTTTATTTTTTTTTTTTATCCGTAAAGATTCATCATATCAAAACTGTATATTAAATGTGGTATATTGTGACGTATTAGCAATAATAAGAAATTATGCATACATAATACGCCATATAGCACCATTTTCTAGAATTATATATAAAAGCTTTGTTATAAAGCTTCTAGTTTTATTGAATTAAATCTTATTTTATTGTATTAATACATCATCCATAATTATTTAGAAAATCTTATCAAAAATTATTATTAATACTTTAACTGTCAATATCCAAAAAATATTGCAATTAAATATTTTTTTTTTATGTAGACATAGACCATCGTATGGTCTGCAATAAATCATTATACGGTAAACAATAATAACATTTGGTACAGTGATTATTATTCATTCAAAGGTAACGCATCATCGAAAACGTACTTATTTTGTGTTTGGCAAAATGCCAAATATAAGAAAAATACATGAAATAAGCAAAAAATAGAAATTCACATAAAATCTGCATAAGGAATATCTAGAAAAAAAGAAATATACACGCCACAGCATTACATGTGATGACAGAGAGAAATGTAAGAAAATATAATGGTCCAACCAACATTGTTTAAAAGTTTCCAAAATCAAAAATTGAGGTGAGAAATTCTATGCTATGCATAAATTTGGAGTAATTTAATTAAAAATCTATTTCGTTGTGCGAACAATGAACAGAAAATTTAATTATGTACCAATGAAATGACCCAGATTAGAAATGTGAACAATTCAGCCAAGCAAAAAACGCCGATGAATGAAAGGCATTTTTATTAAGGTAGAAAATGCAAACACAATTTTTATTTACATTTCCAATTCAACGAAGTGCACTAGTAATGAAGCATAAAATTCATCCAATATGCCTGAGTGATTTCGATTTAATTCCTTAATTGTAATTGATTTTTACAGGCCTGTCGAGTAGGTTATTGATAACCCATACCATTAGAACATTAGTATATCGAGCAAATAATTTTGCTTCAATTGAAAAAAAAAAAAATTACATGGATTTGTAGTTGAAGCAAATTTATTAATTTCAGTTTTCAAATAAATATCAATAAAAAGTAATTAGTAACGTAGAGTATTTGTCATATCTATGGAAGGACTAAATAAAAGCCTATCACATATTATTGCGAATAAATTTATACGTTGCCTATGGTTTAAAATTTTTTGAATTGCCATATGAAAAGAGATCGTCATGTATGTAGATAGCCTTCAATAACATGCCATATGGAATTGCGTATTAGAAACTGTTTTTGCAATGAGCTCACAGTAGAACTAGGCTGCATTCTATGACATTGGTCTCAGAGAGATTTTTGTATAAAAAATTTTAGCTTAGCCTCAAATAGACCGCTTTAATATTATTAGGTAATTTGTGACTATTTCTCCTCAGATGGGCATAAGTTTGGTCCGCAATCAAATTGCTCGATAATGTGATTGTTTTAGTATTGATTAAATTGACTTTAATATTGTTTGACTTTACAGGGCAATATATGAATTTAAAACTTTAATGAAATGATTGCAGAAGAAACCATCCATTACAAACCAAAACAATTGTATAATTTTCTCAAAATTTCAAGTAATATTTTTATTTTTACCACCACAATAAAACTAAAAAGTTTGTAACACAAATAATTATATATTTCCCAGCCTATAATCTTTAGATTTAAGACAAAAACACTTCAAATACTTATATTGAAGAATTTTCATCTTTGGTTTACAGCTTTTTAGGAACTAAGAAACCATTTTTTAATTTAAATTATCTGTTATAATTTCGATTTTTAAACTGGCATTTGTTTGTATAGCTATTCATATTAATACATCGAGAAAAAGAAAGAAAATTCGATAAATGAGTCCTGTATTCTAATTTTAATTTTTATTGACTTAAAGATAGATAGGTCCCTAAGAAATGTCTTTATTTTAAAGAAGACGAATCTTTAGCTCGGAATCAATACGAAAATCCTTAAAAGAAGGACAACATCTTTGGATCACAGTAAACTTTTTTTGAGTGCGGTGACATTTGTCAAAGGCAATATTGTCTTTTAAATTTAAATTTAATAAAAAATCAGATAAAATGCCTGCACAGGTTTTTATTGGTTTGGTTCGTAGAGGAGTGTATAAAAAATTATGAAACGATATGAACCAATTTTCGGATGATAGTTTGCATGGTAGTCATATACTGCAAATATCGCAAAACTCCCATGGTTAGGCCCATTTCCTTAGGGGGTATTAAAATTCCCTTTGCTGAGTGTGCAAATTACCTTGGCGTTATTTTGGACAGGAAACTGAACTTTAAGCTTAATATTGAAGAAAGGGCGAGGAAAGCAACGGTAGCTTTGTACTCGTGCAACAAGGCAATAGGAAAAAAGTGGGGACTAAATCGAAAATTGTGCATTGGCTATATATACACGGCAGTGGTTAGACCTATATGGTGTTGTAGTCTGGTGGCCGGCACTTCAGCAGCCGACAAGTTTAGACAAAGTTCAGCGCATGGCGTGCCTGTGTATATCAGGCGCATTCTGTAAGACACGAACAAATTCCCTTAATGTCATGCTGCATCTATTGCCTTTAGACACTTTGGCCAAACAGTCAGCTGCAACAACGGCTGTGAGGTTGCGCGAGCTATCGCTGTGGTCGGAAAAAAGTTACGGTCACAGTTCGGTCCTCAAAATAATGCCAGATATGCCTAACGTAGTGGATTATACTTTGGCGACACCACTTTTCGACAAAAAGTTTGAAACTCTAATTCCCAACAGTGAGGCGTGGTGCACAAAGGTCCCGGGGAATAAACGATTTATAGATTTCTACACTGATGGCTCCAAATTGGATGGGCAAGTGGGTTTCGGATTATATTCTAAAGATCTGGAACTTCGAATAGCGAAAAGATTACCTAATCACTGTAGTGTTTTTCAGGCTGAAATATTAGCAATAAGAGAGGTGGCGAATTGGCTGAGAAGTAATGTTCCAAAAAATGTGGGCATATATACTTAGACAGTCAACCTGCAATAAAATCCTTGGACTCTGTGTTCCTCAACTCGAAAACGGCCATCGACTGCCGCAAATCTCTCAATGAGATGGCTGAGCAGTACAATATTCACCTAATATGGGTGCCTGGCCATAGGAACATGAGTTGGCGAGGCTAGGAACTACCTTACATATTCCAGGGGAATTAGAATCTGTTGGTATACCCCTGGCTACCTGCAAGCTCTCACTGCGTGAGAAGGCTGTTATGATGGCAAATGTTCGATGGGAGAATTGCAAGGGTTGTAACGACACCAAGCAAATATGGCCCCATTTAAACTTAAACCGCACACTAGATATGCTAGAGTTCTCGAGACGTCAGATATCACTCCTGATATCTGCTATGACGGGTCGCTGCTGATAGGCGATTTTGCAAAAACTATAGGCGCGAAGTGTAATGACTATTGTATGAGCTGTCATGATGCGGAGGAAAAGGAATCAATTAAACACCTCTTGTGTGAGTTTCCTGCATTTTGTGTAAGGCGTAAGCAAATTTTAGGGGCATATAGCTTTAGATTACTGGCGGACCTGGAAAACGTTAACTTAAGCAGAAAATCGAGAAGGTTCAGCGGTTAAAACTAGAAGTGTCCATATGTAATAGGTACTTTTAGTTAATGTGGTGTCACAATGGACTGAATAGTCTTAGTGAGCCTGAATCTTAATCGGGCCGCCACTTTAACCTAACCTAACCTATCGTAGATCGGATGAAACTATTTCCTCCCTGACGCGTTCGCTCTATATGGGACTTATACCTATAAGTGGTCCAATATGACCCATTTGCAACACCATCTGATCTACATCAACAATAACTACTTGTACCAAGTATCAAATCGATAGCCTGTTTCGTTCGGGAGTTAGAATGATGGCAACAGACGGACATCGTTAGATCGATTCATAATTTCTCCAGGACCCAGTATATGTATATTTTATGGGGTCTGAGACCAATATTTCGATGTGTTATAAATGGAATGACACAGTGACAAAATTGGTGATATTGTCTAAAATATTTCAATCGTATAAGTAATATTAATTGGGTAAGCAGGAGCGTATGATGTGTTTATGTGTATCAAATATTAATTATACGCTCTAAACTACTTATGAATCAGATATATGTACCTATGAAAGAGGAAAATAATTTCAAATCTGTATTTCATATAATCTAAACTGTTAGGAAAATGGCTATGAAATATTTTGATATATTTATAGTCTTTTGATGGCTCTCGCAATAATTTATTCTGAGTAAATTATCTCAAACAAGAAGCATACAATATTTATATTTGATGGAAATTGATATATTAGGATACTAAACTACATCACACATTTATTATATTAACGACATTTCCAAATAAATTCGATCTAGAAGAATTTATATAATTTTAATTGAAATCTTTTTTTATATATATCAAAATATTTAATAAATAACACAACTCATAAAAATATTAGTCATCTTTGCTCATCTCAAAGGCAATACGAATGATGATTAAAATAAATCTTCGCACCTCATTAGAGATTTACTTTTTGGCAAACTCAAAAAACCAACTATCTAAAATCCACAACAGATGGTCAAAACTTATTGTTGGTCTTCTGATGTTGGCCTTAGAAACGTAAAATAAAATTGGAAAAAAAAACACTACCGATAGATGAAACACATCACCTAATTTTCTCTTTTGAACATATATACATATATATATTTATAGTAAATTCAAAACAATATTTGTATGAATATAGCTGTGACTGATGTAATGACTCACTGATCTCATTTCGATGTGTATTCGTTTGAGAGAAAAACCTTTCAGTTCCAACATGTGTCATAGTTTTATTTATAATAATAGTGTATATCCATAATGCGTAGAATGTAGACTATAAATGGAGCAAGCAAGAAAACATTAAAATTTCCGAAATGTTGTACTTTTCTTTTGTAAAATAGTAAATATAGCTCTATGTAGCTGAGGCCCCAAATATTAAATAAATCATTATTTAATTTATTACTATTAGAATGCCAAATATACTTAAAACAACGCATTTATTTTTTTTTTCGATACTATAATTATGTCTGTGTGATTATCACTAATAGGTCGGGGATGCTTCCCCATTTGTTTTTTCTATCACTGGGTCTTTGAACTCACAATAACTTGTGTTTCAAATACGTTAATTGATTGTAGGGTCAGTTTAATAGATTTTTTTTAATTGGATAATAAGTTTATAAGAACATGACCTTTTTTGATCTTTGAAATTAATTTAAAATGACCTTTCGAAAATGACAAAATTCTCAATTATATTATTCTCCTACCTATGAGGATATTCTCAGAATATGTAAGCTGTAAACAAAAACACTTAGTTGTATTCAAAGTTGAATGTCATTTATTAAAATTGCTCTAAGCAAAGGATAAAATGTAAAGAGATATCTATGTACATTGTCCAGGGAATACTTGAAACATTATACATGAAACATTATAACATTATACTTTTAAAACAAACGCCATTTGAGAATTTTGTTTGAGTAATTTAAAGATTTAAATATAGGTTTATAGTACATATAAAAATTGTAATTTAAATAATATAAAATTAATATAAAATTTTAATTTAAATAATATAATTTCAACAAATTAATGAAATTTTGTAATTTTATGATTACACTGAATTATAAAGCCTAAATATATTTGAAGAATTTTGTATCAATTTAACACATACTTAAAATACTTGAAACTCCACTGGAGTTAGGGTGGGCTAAATTTACGGACTATAAATTTAAAATTTTTATAAATGCTAAATGAATGTAAATCATACCAAAATTTTTCTTCCCTCGATTCCTTTTAACATTTACCAATTTCAGACTAACTCAATTTAAAGCATGGAATGATAAATACATTGAAGTTATTTATTTATTTATTTATTAAACTTATAGTAAATATAAGAATAATAGAGAGAAAATCTAGCATTAGCTACTTAGGCTATCAGCTAACACATTGAAGTTATTAAGGCTAACGAAACAATGGCATTTTTAAGAAACAAATTCAATGGCCGCATTATCGCCCTTGTTTGGACTTTATCTATTAGGTGTACGCCAATAAGTTAGCAATAATTCAAGGGCTTAAGAATGAAATAATAGCATCATCAAATATATCATTGAAATTGTTTTTGTTTTTCAAATAAATATCAATAAAAATTATTTAGTAGTGTAGCCATATCTATGGAAGTTCTATATAAAAGCCTATCACATATTATTGGGCATAAATTTTTACGTTGCCTCTAGTTTGATTTTTTTAAATTAACAGAATTTTAACCTCGAGCTCGTTTCAATCAACAATTCATTAATTGGAAGAATTTTAATATCTTTAAAATTGTTTTCTCCGAGTCCCAGCTTGGGATTTCCTGTTGCTGGTTTTTGTTCAGCTAGATCTTTTTTCGAAATTGATTCTCACTCACCAGTAAATGAGAATGGAGTTTTGAAATGGTTTATAATATTGGAAAATTTTTTGGAAAAACATTTTTTTCTTCTGCTCGAAAGAGTCATATTTAGTCCAGAGAGAAGTTCAGCTGTGGTATTACAATGGTCTGAGTGAGCCTAAAATAACGTGCTGCCACTAAACCTAACCTGGCGCAGAATCAGATATCATCAATATATTATCAATTAAAATTTTATTTGAATCAAAAAAAAAAATGCCTAAACTGGCCCACAATAAGATATCATCAATATATTCTCAACTTTATTTCAATAAAAGAAAAATATTCAATAAATTCAATATAAATTTACATAATAACAATAATTTTTGAATCATAACAAAAATCAATCACATATCTTATTTGAATCAATTAAATTTTATATCTGATCAATTAATTTTTTACTTGGCTTTACACTCAAAAAAAAGTGAACTCTATATTTCACTAAAGCCAATTTAACTTTCGTTTAGTTCATGGAATTATTATGTTTGGAGAAAGTTTC